>NC_133658.1:515649464-515949464 GCF_037893015.1 Macrotis lagotis | reverse complement strand
GTATCTATCTGTTCTCTTAAATATAATTAGTCTAGGGGATATGATCAAGTTCAAGCTAACTTTTGATCACTTTGGCATTTGGGGGGAAGGAAGCTCCAAAATTCTGGTTCCAAGGCTTAATCCCCTTCCCACCAAATACCAGTACTAGAATGAGTACATATAACAGCAAGAAAATATTTATCCAATAACAAAACAGAAATCAGAGCAGGAGACAAAATAGAGTAAAGGAGTTTTTCCATTGTGAGAGTGATAACTAAACTCAATCAAAAGAGTTCTAGATCTCACCCAAAGGGAAATTCCCCTAAGTCTCTCCTATAGCCAAGTCAGGACAGAGATATGATGGAGACTGTCAGATCCTCTAATGTCTGCCCAGAGTCTTTTCCTTTGACAACCTGAAGTGGTGTTGTCCTCTTCCATCTTCCTCCTAAAAGCTAGAAGCCAAAAGCAGCAGAAGTAACTCAGAGTTTGATAATCCTGAAGAAGAATGAAGAATTCTGGAGCTTTGCCACTCTCACCAACTGCAGCCCTGTCCCTCACATAGGGCAGGGCATTTATCTCCACCAATAAGAAGAGCAGTTGGGTTTTGGGGCAGAGGTTTAATTCCTCCTCTGGGCAGAAATTCTTTACAGACTCAGCCTAAGACCATCTGGGGCAAGTCCAAAAATCTGTTGGTATACAATATAAACACAAAAATCAATGCTTTAAAACAGGGATGATTTTCCTGCTGTCCCAGGCAACCAGCTTCCAGTACCACTGAAACCAAAATAAAACAACGTACATTAACAATGCATGCAGATTTCATATGTATAATTGATACCATATTGCCTGCCTTCTCAATGGGCAGTGGAAGGGTAGGAGAGAATTTGGAGCTCACAATTTTGAAAGATGAACGTTAAACAAAAATTTTAAATGTAATTGAGAAATATTTAATGAAAGAAAAATCTTTGAAAAATGGACACACACACATACACACACACATATATACATATATACATATATATATATATATATATATATCAGTGTACAAAGCATCACTGGCAGAAATATACAACAATAATATGCTTCACTATCTACAGGACATGTTATATATCATATTTCAGAAGTTCATACAAATGAATACAAGTATAATTTATGCTTCAAAAGGTGTTTTGTAGTGATTGTAGTGGCCAGAGAAACTGCTACTGTTTTTTTAAAGAGAGACAAAAGTGATTTAGCACCATACCTATTCCCTCACTCAAATCCAATCCACATGCATATAATGGTATCACCTCTCTGATGTCATGGTGGTCCTCAGGAATGAAGAACAACCCTCTTTTATCAGACTAATGATTTTATTATATAACATCCATCTTACAAGAATTCTTTGTATTTTAAAAAGATATTTCTCAAAAATGAATAATCCTTGAGAACTAAATAATAAACTGGAACACAATGTTAAGATAAAAAAATGGGAGGATTTCTTTCTTGAAAAACTATCTTGGGGGCAGTGAGGTGGCACAGTGGATAGAGCACCAGCCCTGGAGTCAGGAGGACCTGAATTCAAATTTGGTTTGAGACACTTAATAATTACCTAGCTGTGTGATCTTGGGCAAGTCACTTAACCCCATTGCCTTGCAAAAACTAAAAAAAAAAAAAAGAAAGCTATCTTAACTTTTATTTTATGAGGAGAATTTTTGAGGAGTTCCTTAGAAGAGTCTATTCATTGTGATAGGCTTAGGAAGAACTGGAGAGACTTTTCCTGTCATGGGTAGAAAGAGAATGGAGAATAAAGAAAAAAAGAAGATGAAGGAAATTCTTTAAAAGGGACTATTTGGTATGTTGAGAGAAATGAATGGTGGATCTGTATCTTAACATCTAAAACATTAAAAATTAGTTATACCTTACTGTTATTAATTACATTGCTAATAAATTTTATATCCAATAGCTTTCATATTGCATTAATCCTAAAAGATTACACTATTCCTCTGTCCCTATCCTTCCCTTTTCCTTCTCTCCCCCCACCCCATCCCCCACTCCAAAGAAATATGTAGGGTTAACCATTATCAGCTTCCTAAAGTCAATGAGCTATGAAGACAATCTATTGCTGTGGTCATGAGTTATAGAAAAAAGCTATTTTTTAAATCCCTGGATATAGGGAATCAAGAAATCATTTCACTGATACTACTTCTATTTCAGGGCTCTTTATAAAAGAGTTTACTCAGGGAATGTTTTCCTCATGCAAATGGAAGCTTTGTGCTACTGAGACAGTGGATTCAATTGTAATTCATTCAATGACTGTGATGACAGCTGTCCTTTGGAGGACAGCAAGGACATGTGATAATGATTCTCTGTTACATATAGATAAATTGATTCAGGACTCACAAGAGATGTCAGATTTATTAGTTAAATAATAAAAAACTTAAACTCAAAGAAGTATGACAATGAGCAACATCTAAACAATAATTTAATTTGTATTTTCTTAGAAAAAGGTGCCCTTGTGAGTTTGGCATAATCAAAGATTTTGTGCTTCAATATGTCTTTTATTTAAATTCTTTAAGACAAGATAATATACCCTCATATTTGTTTCAATGACCACTATGGATGTTTCTTTGTGACACAGTAAAAAAAACTGCCTTTTGTCTCCAGGCATTAATGACAGATAAATATTTTTACTGTATCTCTATAAAATTAATAAAATTATTTTTTTAATTTATTTTTTATTCTCATTTTGTACAAATTTTTTTACATTAATAAAATATAGTTGTTTACAAGTAAACAAAATACCCCTCCCCCCTTGAATATAGATAGACTTGCTTGGGCGGAAAAGTAAAGGGGAGAGAAAAAAAATTAAAATTAAAAAAATAATAGTAATAATTGTAGGTATGGCCAGGTGGCGCAATGGACGAAGCACCAGCCCTGGAGCCACGAGCACCCGAGTCCATATCCAGCCTTGTAAACCCAATAATCACCCAGCCATGTGACATGCAAGCCACCAGATCCCCACTGCCCTGTAAAAACCAAAAAGAAGGAAAAAAAAGACCCAAAATAAAATAAAATAGTAATAATAGTAGGGGTGGCAGACAGAGCATTGGCCCTTGAGCCAGGAGCACCTGGTTCTGAATCCGGCCCCAGACACCCAAAGATCACCCTGCTATGTGGCCCCAGGCAGGCCACCCAGCCCCACTTGCCCTGCACCCTCCCCCAAATAATAATAACAAAAAATGTGCTTCAGTCTTTGTTCCAACACCATCAACTCTGTCGTGGGTAGATCATATTCTTTATGATAAGTCCATCACAAAAATTACTTCCATATTTTTTCCAATGTTGCCATTGTTGATTGCAACTCCCTCCTTTCTTATCTCTCCTCTACCATGTACTATATTTTCTCTCTCCTTTCACTCTGACTCTGCTGTAGGGTCGCTGAGTGGTACAGCAGACAGATCCCTGGTCTTGGGGCCAAGAAGCCCTGAGCCCCCATACCACCCCTTAGGCCCAGAATCCACCTGGCCCTATGGTCCTGGGCAGGCCATCCAATCCCAGCCCCTTGCAAGAAGTAAAAAAGAAAATGTGTTATATCTGACCACTGTCCCTCCATGGTCCATCCTCTCCTCCTTTATTCACATCCCCACCCCTTCCCTCTGTTCCCCCCTCCTTCTTACTCCAGTTGTCTACACCCCACTGAGTATATTTGCTGTTTCCTCTCCTAGCCATCTCTGATGAGAGCAAAGGTTCCCTCATTCCCCCTTGCCTCCCCCCTTCCATATCATTGCAATAGCTCATTGTAATAAAAAAATCTTATTATGTGAAATATCTTGAACTATTCCCCCTCTCCTTTTTCTTTCTTCCATTCCATTTCCCTTTTTTTCCTATTGACTCCATTTTTACACCATACTTTATCTTTGAATTCAGCTTTCTCCTGTGCTTCAACTATAAAAGCTCCCTCTACCTGCTCTATTAACTGAGATTGTTCATATGAATATTATCAGTATCATTTTTCTATACATGCAGTTCATCCTCATTAAGTCCCTCATATTTCCCCCCCCCTCCTCCAATCTCCATGCTTCACCTGAGTCCTGTATCTGAAGATCAAACTTTCTGTTCAGCTCTGGCCATTCCAAAAGGAACCTTTGAAATTCCCCTGGTTCATTGAAAGTCCATCTTTTTCCCTGGAAGAGGACATTCAGCCTTGCTGGGTAGTTCATTATTGGCTGCATTCTAAGCTCTTTTGCCTTCTGGTATATTATATTCCAAGCCCTACGAGCTTCCAATGTAGCTGCTAAGTCCTGTGTGATCCTGACTGCAGCTCCACGATATTTGAACTGTGTCCTTCTGGCTGCTTGTAATATTTTCTCTTTGACTTGGGAGTTCTGGAACTTGGCTATAACATTCCTGGGGGTTGGTTTTTTGGGATCTCTTTCTTGGGGGGATCGGTGGATTCTCTCCATTTCTATCTTGCCCTCTGCTTCTAGAATATCAGGGCAATTTTCCTGTAGTAATTCTTTGAAAATGATGTCAAGGCTCTTTTCCTGATCATGACTTTCAGGTATTCCAATAATTTTTAAATTATCTTTCCTAAATCTGTTTTCCATATCAGCTGTTTTTTCAATGAGATGTTTCACATTTTCTTCTAATTTTTTCATTTTTTTGGTTTTGAAGTATTGATTCCTGATTTCTGGTAAATTCATTGATCTCCCTGAATTCTATTCTTTGTCTGAAGGATTTGTTCTCCTCAGAGAGTTTTCTTATCTCTTTTTCCATCTGGCCAATTTTGCTTTTTAAAGCATTCTTCTCCTCAATAACTTTTTGAACTGTTTTATCCATTTGACCTAAGCTTGTTTTTAGCATGCTATTTTCTTCAGCATTTTTTTTTTTGGATTTCCTTGACTAAGCTGCTGACTTCATTTTCATGTTTTTCCTGCATCTCTCTCCTTTCTTTTCCCAGTTTTTCTTCCAACTCCCTCATTTGATTTTCAAAGTCCTTTTTGAGCTCTATCATAGCCTGAGCCCAATTTCTGTTTTTCTTGGAGTCTTTAGATGCAGGAACTTGTGCTTCCTCATCTTCAGACTGAGTATTTTGATCCTTCTTGGGCTCATTTGCAAAATATTTCTCAGTAGTCTTTCTCTTGTTTCTTTGCTTGTTCATTTTCCCAGCCTAAGCCTGTTTTTTGGGGGTGCTTCCTGAGCTTTTGGGACACTCCCACAAGGGTCTCAGTGTGTGAGGTTCTGTCCTCCCTCCTGGTGTGAATGAACATAAGCACCCCTCTCTGCCATGGGGCCGAGGTGGGGGGGCCCTGTTGTTCTATGGGGGGGGCCTAGACTGGGATCAGGATCTGAATGTGGTCAGAGCCCCACAGTCCTGTTCCAGGGGCAGAGGACAGAGCTCTGCAGTCTCTCTCTCTTCACTCCCCTCCCTAGGTTCAATGGGCTCATGCCCTGGTGGTCCTGCTTACTGGCTCTGCCTGCTTCAGTTCCTGGATCTGGGTGCCCTGAGGGCTGGGCTCCACATGCTCACTCTGGCAGAGTTCCCCCACTTTTACCCCACTTTGTGCCTGGTGCTTCCCGGGGTGCAGCTCAGGAGACTCCCCCGCTGCTGTGAGCCACGGCTCCCAGCACCCTGGGGCTGCCTCCCAGCGGCTGAAGTTCTTTCGCTCTGGCGGGCCACCCCTCTGGCGGGCCGCCCCTCTGACTCCGGGGAGCAGAGCCTTTCTGCTCTTTTCCAGGTTACCTTGAGTAGGAGAACTGCCTCACTGGGTCCCTTTGTGGGTTCTGTCTCTTGAAAGTTCAGTTAGAGTCCTTAGCTGATGAATTTTATCAGAGAGCTCCTAAGACTGATCCCTTCATGTCGCCATCTTGGCTCTGCCAAAATTAATAAAATTATTAATAATAATAATAGCAAAGTGTTTTCAGTTGTGGTCCAAAGAAAAGGAAGGTAAAACTGAACACATACTTTTTTAAAAAATCATATCATTTGTAGACCTTTAACATAATTTGTATTAGGAATACTCTAACAGGCTAATAAATATAAGATAAATTTCTTCCAGTTTGTACTATGTGTTAAACAGGATTTAAAAGATAAATACTAAAATATGCAATTGATGAAATTGCATTTATATAATCCTTATATTTGAAAGATCAGTATTCTTTTTTAATTTGTTTTATTTATTTAAGGCAACAAGGTTAAATGACACTCAACTAGGCAATTTTTATGTGTCTGAAACTGGTTTTGAACTCTGGTCCTCCTGACTCCAGGGCCAGTGCTCTATCCATTGTACTACCTAACTGCCCCTGAAAGATCAGTATTCTATAGGATTATTCTTAGTCAATAAACATTCTAAACAAATAATACTTCTGCCATGTGTCTGGCACCAGGCTAAAAACTAGGAATACAAAAGAATGGCAAAAGTCAGTCCTTGTTCTGCTCAAAGAATTCACAGTCCATGGGTGCAACAATCTGCAAAACAACTATGTACGCACAAGCTATATAGGGGCATTTAGGTGATGTTTTGGAAAGAGCACAAGCTCTGAAGTCAACAGAACCTGAGTTCCAACTAGTCTTAGACATTTATTAGCTGTGGGACCCTAGATGGGTCATGTTATCTTTTTTGACACAGTTTCCTTATCTGTAAAATGAGTTAGAGAAGGAAATGACAAACCACTGCAGTATCTTTGCCAAAAAAATCACCAAATGGAGTCCTGAAAAATTGGTTAGAGGCTGAAAACGACTGAATATCCAAGGTTACATAAAGAGTAGGTGTCAGAACTAAGCTCTCCCTAGCTCTTAAAGGGCTATTTCTCATTTATGACTATTTCTTTTCTTACTAGTCTAAGGATTGTTGTGGATTATTTAACCAGATTGTGGCTGGTTTGCCCCTATTCTACTCTAAAAATGTCTTTTATGCCTTGAATTGTGTAGGTACTTCACAAATGGGTTTTGAATTGAAGTCCAGATTCCACCATATTTCATTATTATCCAAGTCTCTATCGGTATCTAGAACAAATGTTTAATCAAATTAATATAAGCTTAAAACACAAAAGGACCAATGTCATTCAAAGGACACCAATTCTAATTCACATAATTCACATAATTCCCATAATCTTTCATTTTTTCAACTCAAATGACTGAATTCTACCTACCCTTTCAAGTATAGATGGGAGGAGGGTAAAGGTAGGTGAAGTCAGAATGCTGAGAGACTTACTTGCCCAAACTCCCAGGAAGTACTCTATGAATCAAAAGCTTTGTTCATGTCAGTTCCTGCTCTAGCTTCTCTTCTAGTACTCTTTAATTCTGCTCCTACTCATCTTGCTACATTTACTGCCTTTCTATATATGGTTAATAATGCTAAAAACATTCAGCGTCTATTAGAATCAAGGTAGGCAAGAATCTGGAGAGGTTTTGTAGGTGGACTTCCTTGGTGTCCTCCATTTTACTCTTTCTTCTATTCACCTTCAAAAGTCCTGTCCTTCTCTGACATCTTCCTTTCCTTCCCCATCTTGATCCACCTCTGGCTACAAACTAGAAAAGTAAAATTAATATGAGCCGCTCAATTGGTAGGGTTGGTTTACGGTTCTTGAATTCTCTTCCTCTCTTCTGGTTCTATTTAATGATTGTAGCCCAAGTTACCTTTATCTTAAAATGGAATATTTTTCATCAAGTTAATCACTTTTAAAATTTCATATTTCTTCGTAATTTTTAACTCTGAACCTCACTCAATGAATGAATTACCCAACCAAACTGCATGCCATATGAAATGAAAACTCTTATTGGTTTCAAATTTACCAGTCATTAACTTTATTGAGTGATCACTTGCATTCAGTTTATGAAAATTTAAAAAAGAAGGTTGGATCAGATTTCATTAGGTGTTCAGAATTGTGAAATGCTTCAGTTATATCTTCTCTCTGTCATATATGAAGAATTCTACTCAGATTTAGAATTCTGGCAAAGCCTGAAAGCTCTTTCTTTCCTTAGGGAATCTTCTCTGTGGCTCTACTCTCAATTGCTCAGGTAAGATTTCTTGAGTAGGTCTCTGTTGCTGGAGACAGTGGTTTTTGAAGTTGCTCCCAGACTCAATTGGCTGACTCTTTGTATCCACTTTTGTCTGATTAATGTTCTCTCAACTAAGCCTCAAACTTTCTCAAAATGACTATCTACCTGAAGGATTCAGTATCTTAAGTCCCACTTCTAAGTGCTATGGATGATAGCAGGGTAGGACAAAAAATTCTCTCCTGTCCCTCAAAAGCTGAAGAGTTGCGATCTTCTCTGAATGCCAGTTCCTTCCTAAACTTCCTTTCTGGGATGAGAGGAGCCATATAGTCCAGAGGAACAAAACTAAGTCAGTCAGTCAGCCACTAGTAGTGTCAGTTGCTTTCATTCAATGGTCAAGGCTTTATTGTCTTTTCAAGTTGATAAATGAATTTCTTCAACCTTATTGTGGGACTAGGGGAAAACTCCTTAACATCTCCTTTATGTGTACATCAATTAATATGACTAAAAAAACCACTTTAAATTTGAAATTGAGTCATATTGTCCATTTAATCTGCCTCAACTCATGGGATAATTAAGATCACAATGCACTAAGAACAAGAAAATATATTAGAAGTCATCTAAATCAACTCCTCATTTTACAGTGACTATAATATTTACTTACAAGCAGTAAAAAAAAGAAAAAGAAAATCAAGTCAAATCTAGTTTTTCCTACTACAAACTCAGTATTCCTTCCATTATCCCATGCTCTTTCAATGTCATTCACTCCCTCAGGTAGATGGTACAATGGATGGAGTTACATCCTGGGGTCAGGAAGATTCAACTGCTTGAGTTCAAATCCAATCTCAAACTTACTAGCTGTGTGACCCCATTTGCTTCTTTTTCCTCATCTGTAAAATGAGCTGAAGAAGGAATGGTGGACCATTCCAGTATCTCTGCCAAGAAAACCAGAGTCCCAAAGAGTTAGACATGACTAAAGAATAACAACAAAAGAGAACAAGTGCTATATAAGCTACAATCAATTCCCAACAACTCAGGGAGGGATTTTTCAATTTATGTTTATCCAAATTTTTCCATCTCCATCTTGCTTTGATAGCTTTAGAACACAGTGAAATTCATTAGCATCTCTACCAGAGTGAACTCAGAAAGAGAGAAATTCAAATCCTTCTAGGCCTAGTATTGATTGGCAAATCAATTTTGGCCTCTACTACTCACACACCAGCATTTAATGAGCTACAAATCAGTTTGTCTGCTTTGATAAAGGATATTCTTTTGAAAACTTATTTTTTTGAAAGTCTCATATACTTTCGTTACTTGAACTTTGGAATATCCTAGAAAACTGTGAACTACCTCCATATTAAAATTATTTTACATTTTTTAAGGAGCCTGAATCATCTATTTATGTTTTTTTTGCTTTTTTATTGTATTTTATGATTTTTCCTCTAAATTTATGGCTCTCTATTGAACAGAATTCAACTAGGAGGTTACATGGAACTAACATATATTTTCTTGATTAATGTTTGGTGATACTAGCTAAAATCTGTTGCTTGAGCCTTTCCCACAGGTCTCTGAATAATTGAAAGCTGACTATGATAACCATAATAAAGGAAGGTGCCTCCTTTTTCTCCAACTAGGAATTTCACATATTTTGACTGAAAAGATAGTAATAATATACACTGCAATTATATATATATATATATATATATATTTTATTTATTTTTGCAAAGCAGTAAGGCTAAGTGATTTGCTCAACATCACTTAGCTTAGTAAATAATATGGGTGTGAGGTTGGATTTGAACTCAGGTCCTCCTGAGTCAAGGACTGGTACTCTATCCTCTGTGCCGCCTAGCTGCACCACAATGATGTTTCAATTAATTCATTTTTCTCTTTCTCTACATTTGCTTTCTCATGTATTTTTATATTCTCACTACATTTTCTCAAGGCATAGGGAATTGCAAACTTGTACTATCTTTTTGGAGAGCAATCTGGAAGTATAGTAAAGGTTACAAAAATGTTCATGTCTGATAATATAATTACTTTATAATCTGGTTGTAGCAAATGCTGGTAACATGCCTTGAAAGTTATCAAAAACAAAAAAGAGCTATTCAAAGATTTTGGGAGGAAAAACTCGATACAATCTAAGTGTCTAACAATAAAGGGAATAGTTAAATAAATTATAGTACATTGAGGTAATAGAATACTATAAGGTAATTAAGTTACACTATAAGGATGAAGAATATATAATTTTTTTTAAAATACAAAGAAATTTATTTGTTTTTAAAAGGCAACCAGGGTTTAGTTATAAAGAATTTTTAGAAGTTTCATGAAATTATGTGAAACGAAAGAATAGAATCCAAGAGGACACACTAAATGCAACAAAATTACAAGAAAAGTAAATAAGAATGAAAGAAGGAAAAATTCTTTTAAGGACCTGCACTTGCTTCATCTTTCAGTTGATTTAGAGTTTTGTGTACTCTGGAGAAAAATAAAAGAAAAATGCAAACAAAAATATTTTCCATTATGGAAAGACAAAAATCCCACTTTTGAAATTAAAACTGAACACAGAAAAATACAAAAAAAGCAGTTTCCCAAACCTTAGTTTCCTTGCCCGAAGATATGCCCAGTCCCTTAGGGCTAGGTAAGAATTGAGACAAAAGAGGAAGGTCAAAGGATTATTGATAAAGAAAAAAAACAGTATGGAAAGGGAAAGATTCTCTGTTTTCCCTCAAAATAAATCACTAACATATACACAAAAAATTACAAATTAGGTTGTTTGTAAAAACACTATAAACTTATTTCAAGCTATCAAAATCTAGTCAATTACCCTTATAACCTTGATAAGAGGAGGGAGGTTTTTAATTAAGCAGTCAATAATAGCCTGAGACAATTTGGCCAGGTATAGTGAAGTATCCTCATTTGAAACACAATGGGTTGATCCAAAGGGGGGAAAAAACATTCGGAAGCAAGAGAGAAAAAGTAAATTGACCCAACTTTTAGGGGGAAAAATACTACATCTCCTCACTTTCCTCATACCCTACTCCTCCCTATCTCAGCAAATCTTACAAAAGTGATAAAGTGATCAAAAATTATATTCCTAAGGACAGCATGAAGTGGGTCTCACATGTGCAAAGAAGCCTACATGTTACAAGACCTGTCACTCCACTCTCCTAAAATTATATTTATCTGCTCCCTTAAATATTCATTTAGGGGATGATAAGTTTCAATTCAATTTCTGTCCATTTAACCCTGTTTGCTCTAGTTTCCATATTTGTAAAATGAACTGGAGAAAGAAATGGCCACATACTCCAAATTTTTGCCAAGAAACCCCCAAATGGAGTTATGAATAATTTGACACAACTGAACAGCAAAATCTCGAGCTTTAAGTCCAAGGTTCGACCATTTCCCCACCAAATATCAATTCTACGTGAATAGTCATAGGAAATAACAAAGAAACCTATTTATCCAAATCTTAGCAAAATAGAAATTAGAGCAGCAGTTATGCAACAGAGAGTATATAACAGAAAGTGAAGAAGTGAGATATCTTGGTTTAACCAAGAACCAAGTCCTGAATCTCATCCAGGGGAAACTTCCTGAAGTTTCTTATATAGCAATCTTGGGAATACGGATATGATGGAGACTTCCAGCTCCTCATTGTCTTCACAGTCTTTCCTTTTAGCAATTTGAAGTGGAGTTGGTCCCTTCTATTTTTCTCTCAAAGTTTGAAGGCAGAAGCCAGAAGCCAGAAGCCAGAAGCCAAATTACTCAAAGCTCAAAGCCTTGAAATCTGAAGAGTCCCAAAGGGATTCACAGACACTCTCAACTCTCTCCATCTCTTTCCCAATCCTTGCTAACATAGAGTATTCGTATCTCTCAAAAAGAAGATAGTTCCATACCAACAGTCCTTGGGACCATCCTTGGGACACACACACACACACACACACACACACACACACACACACACACATACACACACACACACACACACACACACACACAAATTATGGAAAGACTTTTATGAAATAGTGTGAAATGAAAAGAAGAGAAGCTAAAAAATAGATCACACAGTAAGAACAACAACATTAAAGGAAAAGTGAATGGGAATGAATGAACAGAGAATTTTTATAAAAACATATTCTCTTCATCTTTCAATTAGTTGTGAGATTTAGTCCATTGTGGAATATTGCCTGTACAGGCCTATGTAATACCTATTGTTGATTCTTGAAGAGGACCAATGACATCAGGAAAGTAATGTTTTGACTTGTAAGTGAATTGGATTTAGGTGAGGGAGGGCTATGTAAAGTCTGTTCTTCAGAATCATCTGAATCCTGTGGCAAGACATAGGTCAGGACAAATGGAAATGACCCCAGATGTTGTGAGAGACCTTTGTCTTTTAAAGCTAAGGTCTTTCCCAGTAATGTCCTCATAAAGAATGCTCTGGAGATTTGTTATAGATGATTCTTATAAAAATGTTATATGGTTGGGAAAGCAGACATGGAGGCCAGTATTTTCTGATTTTCTCTTGGTCACCTTCTTAGGTAAAACAGCCTAAGATTTTTTTGCAATGACTTTCATGCTACCTCCCACCTGCAGGCACTTTGAGAACCAAACTACTGCATTACTTCCAAAAGACATCTTTTGTGTTCAGTTGTTACCTTCATATTTTTCTCTTTTGTGATTTTTTGTCTTCCATATACACACAGGCATGCTCATGTGTTGTGTTTACACTGTTCTTGATATTAAAAAACATTATAAAAATTTTTGTGAACTTCTTCCATCTTCCTTCCTACCATTTCATCCTTCAGTTCTTTAAGGATGATTTTGCATAGTTAGGGCTCTTACTAAGCTGTCTTTATTCTTGCCTTATTCTTCACTAATTCTCTGTTCTGTGAACTGATATTGCACAAAATCTTCTACTATTTATCCCTGCAAGATTTTACAAATAAATTTATATCTTAAGCCAGTGTTGCCCTTGGCTGCTATATCTTTCCTGCTTAGGAGGTAAGTCAAGTGTTTGTTGGCTAAGACACTTATTAGGTCTTTTGATCTCCATGTTATAAAATCTGACATACTTGTTAAACTTCATTGTGAAATTTCTGAAATTGATGTTCTTGGCATTGGTGGTGTGTCATCTGTATACATATACCAGTTGGAGAATCCATGATATTTAAATAAATCAAGTAGGGGTTATTTTTATTGCATACTATGTGCTTTCTCATTTGTATTCTTCTTGCTTTCAAATTTTGATCTTTGATCTAGCTGGTTATTCTTCAGATCATATACAGAAAATGATTTAGGAATGACTTACACATTAGAGTAATTATAATACAAAGTAATAATAAGCAGGACTATTAGCTACTGTTATGGTTGTTGTTTATGCTTAGTTTTTCTAAGAAGATCAGTGCCAATCATGAAGTAATAACTTTTATATAAATTGGATTTAAGTAAGGTAGAGATGAACAAAGTTATAAGCCCCACTCTCTCCAGAGTCATAAAAATAGAAGAATAGATTGATGAAAAATGCTTAATCAATCAATTAACCAACAGGTATTTATTAAGGGCTATTATAGGCCAGAACTATGCTAAGAGCTGGGAAACAACAAAAAAAGCAAAAACAATTCTTGCCCTCAAGAAGCTTACATTTTAATATAACAACGTATATATATATATATATATATATATATATATATATATATATATATATATATATATATATATTTGCTGCATACATAGTGGATGGAAGGAAGGTTTTAGAGGAGAAGGCACTTGTAGCACCATGACCTGGGAACCATCTCCAGAAGGAAGTTACTTTTGAGCTCAGCCAATGAAAAGTCATGGAAATGGATATGAATAGACAATAATTGCTTAGAATGCTTTTGATAACAGTAATGTAATCAGGTCCTACTGGCATGATAAATTAATACCACTTATTTCAAGAATTTGACATTTGAAAGTCTCAAGCACAACACTGCCAGGTGACATTTGAGTCAGACCCAAGATAAAACTGTCTACCTTAAAGTCAAATCTTTTGTCAATCCTCAACTTTTGTTATCTCTCTATTGCCTTTGTCATAAAGAGGATCATCCTCTCCATTCTGAGTTTTCATGACAATACTTTGTCTTGGTTTTTCTCCTTTTCAGTCTCTGTGGCTGGTCATTATTTGTATCACTTCCCCTAAGTGTGGTCCTTCCCCAAGGTTTTTGTTCTGGACTTCCAAGGGTTCTCTCTCATAATACTCACTGACAAACTGAGATTTTTCAGATTGAATGTTCTCACAGTCTCTCATATTAATCTGTTTTAAAAGATAATTCATTATCTTTCCTCTCAAACTCTCCCTCTTTCATACTTCTCTATTTTTGTTAAAGGCAGTCAACCATTCCCCCAGTCTTCCAGGTTTGTAACTCAGCATCATTCTTGGCTTCTCATTTTCCTTCACCTCATGTATCCAACCAATTTCCTGCTTTTACCTCAGTCACATAGCTTGCCTCCCACCCTTTTTATTTATTCCCAGTCAGCACTTCAGTTCAAATATTCACTACCTCCCATTTTATCATTCATGCTATTTTTATCATTCAACTGTTTTTCGGTTGTGTCCAATTTCTGGTGACCCCATTTGGGGTTTCTTATTCTAGAGCAGTTTGCCATTTCCTTCTCCAGTTCATTTGATAGATGAGGAAATTAAGGTCAAATGGGTTAAGTGACTTGGGCAGGGTCACACAGTCACTAAGTGTCTATGGTTTAAATTTAGGAAGAGGAGTCTTCTGACTCAAGGATCAGCACTCTATCTACTATTCTACCCAGATGTCCTGAAAACTATTGCAATGGTCTCAAGATTGAGCTTATTACTTCAAGTCTCTCTACTCCATTCTCCATACAGTTACTATAAGGATACATTTTAAACCCAAATATGATATAATAATAATCACACTAATTATATAACATAAACTTCTGGACACTGT
Organism: Macrotis lagotis; assembly: GCF_037893015.1. Taxonomy (NCBI): domain Eukaryota; kingdom Metazoa; phylum Chordata; class Mammalia; order Peramelemorphia; family Peramelidae; genus Macrotis; species Macrotis lagotis. The sequence goes on along the minus strand of NC_133658.1, from coordinate 515,934,548 downwards.
ACTAAGGGTTTTATCAATTACTATCTCACTTGAGATAATAGGATAATATTACTCTGCTTAATTAACTCTAGTGGGTCCTTTTTGTCTCTAGGATAAAATCATTGTGCTTAGTTTTTATCAATTTAATTTTTGTTTTTGTTTTCAATTTGGTTAATTTTTCCTTTGAGTTTTCAAGAATTTCCACCTTCATGTTTATTGGCAGCTTTTTACTTGTTTTTTCTATTTTTTTTTAAAATAAAGTTATGGGGTAGCTAGGTGTGGGGCAGTGGATAGAGCACTGGCCCTAGAGTCAGGAGAACCTGAATTCAAATTTGACCTCAGACACTTAATAATCATCTAGCCATGTGATCTTGGTCAAATCATTTAACCCCACTGCCAAAGTTATATGTGCAATAAATACATTAGATCTATTCTCTTTTAAAGCATTTTAGAGTTTGGAGTAGTATTTCTAATGCTTGTTTTAATTATATCTCTCACATTTTGTTGTCATTTTTAAAATGAAATTTTCTTTTATTACTATTATTTGTTCTTTGACCTGTAGCTTCTTAAGGATTAAGTTATTTAGCCCTCTAATTTTTATTCTTTGTTCAAAGACACTTTACTAAATCAAATTCATATTATATTATTATCAGTAATGGATATATTAAATATTTCTGCTTTTCTGCATTTGTTTGGGAAATTTTTAATGCCCATAACATCATCAATTTTTGTAAAGGTGCTATGAGAGACTGAAAAATATGTAAAATCCTTTCTGTTCCTATTCAGTAAGCTCCAGAGAACTATCATCTCTAATTTTTCTAAAATTCTATTTAGGGTTTTAACTTCTTTCTTATCTTAATAATAGATTTGTCTTATATAACTAGAGACTTGAATAGAAATGTTTAAATAGTACAGAACCAAAGTGAAATGTAAAATGCTTGTTGGTTGTTGTTGTTTGTCCTTCATTCTCAAAGAAGACCATGACACCAGGATATACCCTGCTACCAAAGAGCATCATGGGGGTTGAATGGCAGGTGGATTTTCTTCAATCATGAAGGGGAGAAAAAAGAGAATTAAGTTGTCTGAAGCAAACGGCCTAGCACATAATAATGAAAATAATAATAATTTATAATTGTGGGCACTTAATGTTTATTGATGGGCAGAGTTGTAGTTTGTTTTTTGGATTAGATTAACTTGGCCTTTCTCTTCTTTGGAAAAGTTATAAAATATGAATAAACAAAATATGTTTTCCATCTATTTCTGAACCCTTAAGCTGGAAATGTTTCCAGCAGTTATGGAAATATCTCTCTAACTCCCTGTGCACATTACCACATATATTTTTCCTCCCCTACAATCTGTACAATAACAATGATAACATGGTCTTAAGAGAAAATGACATTCTTTAGAGTAAGGGACAAAACAGAAAATAAATATTTAACAAAAAAAGGGGGGATTGGTAAAGGCAATTTATTTGTCACTAGAAAAAATGAGAGAATGAATGGAAGAGGCAAAGTATAGAAGAATAGAATTCACTATATTCTTTCTGTATAGCACAGTATACCTAGTTTTTTAACAATTGATCTGTCTAGCTTAAAATCAATTTTCATCTTACAGTCCTAGTATCAATCATAATGTCTTTTCTGAAGCTTGCTGTCATCCCAGGGCTGAAACTTCTTGGTTATAGAGGTATTCTCTCTCTCTCTTTCTCTCTCTCTCTCTCTCTCTCTCTCTCTCTTTCTCTCTCTCTCTCTCTCTCTTGTTCTGACTCAAAGACATTTGTCTCCAAATTTCATTGCAACTCCATGGCTAAGAAGTTGCTACATGTGCAAAGCTAATAATACCAAGGGACTTCTTCACAGAAGTTGACACCTGGTGAAATTTATGTGGAAAAACAAGGGGATAAAAATATTCAGAGGTACTCTGAAGAAGAAAGCTGATAAAAGACTTTTTGTACTCCTAGATTGTAATACACATTACAAAACAGTTATCAAAAGTACCTGGTTCTAGGCAAAAATTAAGGCAATAGATCAGTTAAATCACAAACTCAGAAAATGTTATATAAAAGCAGTGAATAATAAGAATTTAATAAAAATAATTAAAATCTCTAGTAATCAGATGCAAATTAAAATAACTCTGTGGTAGTACTGCTTTATACCCATCAAACTGTCAAAAATAACTAAGAAACTCAGTACAAGAATGTATGGTGGGGGTGGCTAGGTGGTGCAGTGGATAGAACACTGGCCCTGGAGTCAGGAGTACCTGAGTTCAAATCTGGTTCAGACATTTAATAATTACCTAGCTGTGGGGCCTTGGGCAAGCCACTTAATCCTATTTGCCTTGCAAAAACATAAAAAAAAGTGTATGGTGAACACATATAGTCTTTCATTGTTGGTGGAATTGCAAATTTGTAGGATCTTTTTGGAAAGCAATCTGGTAGTACAATTTATAAAATTTATAAAAGTAAAGTAAAGGGGCAGCTAAGTGGTGCAGTGGACAGAGCACTGGTCCTGGAGTCAGGAGGACCTGAATTCAAATTCAACCTTAGATACTCAATAATTACTTAGCTGTGTGATCATGGCCAAGTCACTTAACTTCACTGTCTTGCAAAAAAAACCCAAAAAGTTAAAGTAAAGTAAAATTTATAATAATGATCATGATCTTTGACTTACTAATTCTAGTGTTGGAAATATACTCTAAAAGTATCATTAAAAAACAAAACTACTTCCGGTCAGTAGCTTTCATATATGTATATGAAATATTAAAAGCAACATAAATATAGAAAGTAAGTGAATGGTTAAATGGTTCAGTGCAATAATGTAGTAGAATATCAATGCAATTGACACACAAGTATGAAAACTTGAAAAACTAAAAAGTTCTTTATGAAATAAATTATAGTTAAAAAAGCAGAAGAGTGGAATAATTAATAATATGTGAGGAAAAGTGAATGAAAATGAATGGACAAATAATCTTGGTCATATAAAAATTGAGTGAAATTATCCCCTTATATGACAGTAAGATCAATGTGGGCAGGAACTTACCTAAACTTTAGATCATTTATTTTCTGTCTCCTGGCCAGTGCTTTGTACATAGTTGTGTTTACTATAATTTTAAAAATTGAACCATAGCTACTCTTCAAGAACTCTTGGGTCAAAAAGATTCTATAGCTTCCCTTGGCAATCTGTTTCATCACCCTTATTGATAATAAATCCTGTCTTATATCTTATCTAAATCTCTCATTCTTCAATGAATCCATTCAGTCAATCAGTCAGCAAACATTTGTGAAGCATTTAATATTTGCCAGATATTGTAGTAAGCATTGGGAATGAAGATGCAAATAGAAAAATATTTATGCTAACTCTTCTCTTTATACTTTGCAAATTTCTCTGAGGTGTACAGGTTCTTTTTTTATTTTTTAAGTTTTCTTTTGTTCTTGTTTTTATTTTTTTAAAGCTTTTTATTTATTTAGAGTTTTACAATGTTTCCCATAATCTTACTTCCCTCCCCCACCCCCTACAGAAGGCAATTTGTCAGTCTTTACATTGTTTCCATGTTGTACATTGATCCAAATTGAATGTAATGAGAGAGAAATCATATCCTTAAGGAAGAAACATAAAGTATAAGAGATGGCAAGATCAGACAGTAAGATATCAGTTTTTTCCCCTAAATTAAAGGTAATAGTCCTTGGTCTTTGTTCAAACTCCACAGTTCTTTTTCTGGATACAGATAGTATTCTCCATTGCAAACAGTCCTAAATTGGCCCTGATTGTGGCACTGATGGAATGAGCAAGTGCATCAAGGTTGATCTTTGCCCCCATGTTGCTGTTAGGGTGTACAGTGTTTTTCTGGTTCTGCTCATCTCACTCAGAATCAGTTCATGAAAATCCCTCCAGGCTTCCCTGAATTCCCATCCCTCCTGGTTTCTAATAGAACAATATTGTTCCATGACATACATACACATACCACAGTTTGCTAAGCCCTTCCCCATTTGAAGGACATTTACTTGATTTCCAATTCTTTGCCACCACAAACAGGGCTTCTATGAATATTTTTGTACAAGTGATGATTTTACCCTTTTTCATCATCTCTTCAGGGTATAGACCCAATAGTAGTATTGCTGGATTAAAGGATATGTACATTTTTGTTGCCCTTTGGGCATAGTTCCAAATTGCTCTCCAGAAATGTTGGATGAGTTCACAGCTCCACCAACAATGTAATAGTGTACCACATTTCCCACAGCCCTTCCAACAATGATCATTATCCTTTCTGGTCATATTGGTCAGTCTGAGAGGTGTGAGGTGGTACCTCAGAGAAGTTTTAATTTGCATTTCTCTAATGAGTAATGATTAGAGCAGTTTTTCATATGACTATGGATTACTTTGATCTCTTCATCTGTAAATGGCCTTTGCATATACTTTGACCATTTGTCAACTGGGGAATGGCTCTTTTAAAAAATATGATTCAGTTCTCTGTATATTTTAGAAATGAGTCCTTTGTCAGAAACATTAGCTGTAAAGATTGTTTCCCAGTTTACTACATTTCTTTTGATCTTGGTTATGGTGGTTTTGTCTGTGCAAAAGCTTTTAAATTTAATATAATCAAAATCATCTAGTTTGTTTTTAGTGATGTTCTCCATCTCTTCCCATAAACTGCTTCCCTTTCCATAGATTTGACAGGTAAACTAGTCCTTGATCTTCTAGTTGGCTTATACTATTATTTTTTGTCTAAATCCTATATCCATTTGGATCTTATCTTGGTATAGGGTGTGAGGTGTTGGTCTAATCTAAGTTTCTTCCTTACTAACTTCCAATTTTCCCAGCTGTTTTTATTGAAGAAAGAGTTTTTATCCCAATAGCTGGACTCTTTCGGTTTATCAAACAACAGATTACTATAATCTTTCCTGCTATTGCACCTAGTCTATTCCACTGGTCTGCCACTCTATTTCTTAGCCAGTACTATACACTTTTGATTACTGATGCTTTATAATATAATTTTAGATCAGGTAGGGCTAAGCCACCTTCTTTTGTTTTATTTTCATTAAATCCCTGGAAATTCTTGACTTTTTATTTCTCCATTTGAATTGACTTACAATTTTTTCTAACTCATTAAAGTAATTTTTTGGAATTTTGATTGGTAGGACACTAAACAGGTAGTTTAGTTTTGGTAGAATTGTCATTATTATTATTATATTAGCTCTACCTATCCATGAGCAGTTGATGTTTGCCTAGGTATTTAAATCTAATTTAATTTGCGTGAGAAGTGTTTTATAAGTGTTTTCAAAAAGTTTCTGAGTCTGTCTTGGTAAATAGACTCTCAGGTATTTTATTTTCTCTGAGGTTATTTTGAATGGGATTTCTCTTTGTAGCTCTTCCTGCTGTATCTTGTTAGACATATATAGAAAAGTTTAAGATTTATGAGGGTTTATTTTATATCCTGCAACTTTGCTAAAATTGATAATTGTTTCCAGTAGTTTTTTGGATGATTTCTTTGGATTCTCTAGGTATACTGTCATGTCATCTGTAAAAAGTGAGAGTTTTATCTCTTCCTTCCCAGTTCTAATTCCTTCAATTTCTTTTTCTTTTCTAATTGCTGATGCTAACATTTCTAATACAATATTTAATAGTAGTGGTGATAGTGGGCACCCTTGTTTCACCCCTGATCTTATTGGGAATGCCTCTAGCTTCTCCCCATTGAATATAATGCTTGTTGATGGTTTCAGATAGATACTGCTTATTATTCCAAGGAACAGTCCATTTATTCCTACATGCTCTAGTATTTTTAGTGGGAATGAGTGCTGTATTTTGTCAAAAATTTTTCAGCATCTATTGATATGATCATATAATTTCTGATAGGTTTGTTGTTGATACAATTAAGTATACTAACAGTTTTCCCAATATTGAACCAACCCTGCATTCCTTGGATGAATCCTACTTGGTCAAAATGTATTATCCTAGTGATAACTCATAATCATTTTGGTAAGATTTTATTTAAGATTTTTTTGCATCTATATTCATCAGGGAGAAAGGTTTATAATTTTCTTTCTCTGTTTTAACTCTTCCTGGTTTAGGTATCAGCACCATATTGGTTTCATAGAAAGAGGCAGAGTTCCATCTTCCCCTATTTTTCCAGAGAGTTTATATAGAATTGGAACCAATTGTTCCTTAAATGTTTGGTAGAATTCAATTGTGAATCCATCAGGCCCTGGAGATTTTTTCTTAGGGAGTTCAATGATGGCTTGTTGAATTTCTTTTTTCTGAGATAGGGTTGTTTAGGTATTTAATCTCCTCTTCATTTTACCTGGGCAACTTATATTTTTGTAAATATTTGTCCATTTCACTTAGATTGTCAAATTTATTTGCATAGAGTTGGGCAAAATAATTTTGAATTATTTCTTTAATTTCCTCCTTTTTGGTGGTGAGTTCACCTTTTTTCATTTATGATACTAGCAATTTGGTTTTCTTCTTTTTTTTTAGTCAAATTGACCAGAGATTTATCAATTTTATTGTTTTTTTTCACAAAACCAACTTTTTGGTTTTATTTATTAATTCAATAGTTTTTGCTTTCAATTGTATTAATTTCTCCTTTAATTTTTAGCATTTCTAATTTGGTATTTAATCAGGAATTTTTAATTTGTTCTTTCTCTAATTTTTTAGTTGCATATTTAGTTCATTGATTTTCTCTTTCTCTAATTTATTCATGTAAGTATTTAATGATATAATATATCCCCTGACAGCCACTTTGAGTGAATCCCATAGGCTTTGGTATGTTGTTTCATTATTGTCATTATCTAGGACAAAATAATTAATTCTTTCTATAATTTGTTGTCTGATCCACTCATTCTTTCAAATGAGGTTATTCAGTTTCCAATTTGTTCTGGGTCTATATCTCCTTGGCCCAATATTACATATGATTTTTATTGCATTGTGATCTGAGAAAGATATATTCACTATTTCTGCCTTTCTGCAGTTGATCATTAGGTTTTTATGTCCTAGTACATGGTCAGTTTTTGTATAAGTGCCATGTACTGCAGAGGAAAAAGGTATATTCCTTTCTATCCCCATTCAGTTTCCTCCATAAGTCTATCATATCTACTTTTTCTAATAATCTATTTACCTCCTGAACTTCTTTCTTGTTTATTTTATGATTTGATTTATCTAGATCTGAGAGCAGGAGATTGAGGTCTCCCACTAGTAGAGTTTTGCTGTCTATGTCTTCCTGTAGTTCTTTCAGCTTCTCCTCTAAAAATTTGGATGCTATGCCATTGAGTGCGTATATATTCAGTATTGAAATTACTTTATTGTCTATGGTACCTTTTAGGAGGATATAGTTTCCTTCCTTATCTCTTTTAACGCTATCTATTTTTGCATATGCTTTGTCTGTGATAAGGATTGCTACCCCTGCTTTTTTTACTTCAGCTGAAGCAAAATATATTTTGCTCCAGCCTTTTACCTTTACTCTATATGTATCTCTCTGCTTCCAATGAGTTTCTTATAAGCAGCATATTGTAGGATTCTGGTTTTTAATCCACTCTGCTATTGGCTTACATTTTAAGGGAGAGTTCATCCCATTTTCATTCAAAGTTATAATTACTGACTATTGCCCTCCATGCTATCTTCCCTCTGTTTGTATTTTTCCCTTTTTAATCCCCCTTTATCTGTATTCCCCAGTATTTTGTTTCTGAATACCACCCCTTCAGTGTGTTTTCCTTCCTATATCCACCCCCTCCCCTTTCTTTCCCCTTTCCCTTTCCCTTCCCTTCCTTCTGTTAGTTCCCCTTTTTTCTCCCCCTCCCTTTCTCCATTACCCTCTCCCCTTTTCCCCCTTTTAATACTTGAAAGGTAAGTTTTTTAAGTTAACTGTGTATGTATGTAAGTTAACTTTAAGCCAAGTCTGATAAGAAGAAGATTCGGGTGTTTCTCCTCTCTTCCCTTCTTCCCCTCTATTACCATAGGTATTTTGTATGCAACAAGTTCTTCCATTTTCTGGGTAGATATCCAGGGATTCCCAAACCACTAGTCCTGCTTCTAGCCCACTCCTCACAGCCATTACCAGAAGAAGCAAAGCTTGTAGAAAAGAGGCTAGGCATTTCCATCATTGTCAACTAAGTGCCTCATACAAAGCAGCTAAGTCAACCTAGCTAGAGTATCTGGCACTCTGAGAGAGAGAGAGAAACAGGAGGCAGCCTGTGTCAGGAAAGTCAGACTATCACCATTACCTTTCCCACTATGTCTTATCAGACCTTGATGGATACAACCCAACTCTTGAGCCTAAGAGCCTTGGAGATAGAAAAGCTTCTGGTCCAATGGCCTTCAGTCATCATCCTGGGAGTAACATGTCTGGAGATGCAGCCTGGCCACTGCTCCTGCCCATCCTATAGACACAGCTACTGAAAAGAAAGTCCATGATATTGTTAAACAGTTCTACATTAAAAACTTCTATGATTTCACAGGAAACAACATTGAAGAAGAATCATTTATATTCATTTTGTAAACTTACTCTAAGGACTTTGGGACTTTTCACCTGACTTGTAGTTGAAAACTTCAATGAGTATTGCCTCCCTCAATTAAAACTCAAAGTCCTTGAGAACAGAAACAATCTTACTTTTCTATTTATATCTCTAGCTCTTAGTTGAATGCTTTGTGCATAGTAAGTACTTAATAAAAACTTCATTCATTCATTCATTCATGGAGCATATTTGCTCAGTAAGTTGTTAATGTCTTCTACCTCCTCAGACTACTCTGTGCATATGTTACATCCTCTCAGGGGAATAGGAAGAAACTCATTGAGGGTAGGGAGAGATCATTTCATTTTTGTCTTCATAGTCACAGGACCTATCACAGGACCTAGCACATAATAGCCTCCTAATACATTTTTCATGTATTAGTACATAAATTAATATAGTTCATGAACATGAATACATGTTCAGTTGAATGAGTTAGCACAGTTCTTGTAAGTATTTATTAAATATAAATTGACTGAATTGCTTGCTTTTAGGAGATTAAATTGCTTACTAATAGGAACAAGAGACAGTCAAAAGTAAAACGCTTGATAAAATGAATTTAGAGGGTAGTCTTTGGTTTTAATTTATTCAAGGACTTCCAGTCTTCTATGACTGATTGCCCATTGGGGTTCAGTTCAATTCAACAAGCATTCTTTAAGGACCTCCTATATCTCAAGCATTGTACTAGGTAAGGACTGGAGATCTGAAGACAAAAATGAAACAGGACCAATTTGAAAGTTTACTTCAAGGGAGAAAGAAGGTGATGAAAAGAGAAGAGATTTGGAACAGATACATAGTTGGAGGTGTAAATATGAGTCGTTCAGGAAAGAGTAAAAGGATTGAAAGACAACAGTAAATAACATGGTTGATTTCTATTAGCAGTCAGAAAGACATGAAGAAGACAAATGAATTTAGATTGTAGGTGGTAATACAGAATTGGGTTTTAGAAAGCAATTAAGCTGTGAGAAGACATGGGCATAAGATTGAAGGTAGACAAAAATGTAAAATTGAACATGAAAAGATTATAAAGAGAGGAAAGTGAAAGAGCTGGGGTGAGGGTCTGTGGTAACTGGGAAGGTTGGAATGATTGCCAGAATGAAAATTAAGTTTTAAAAGGGTAAGGCTTAGGATTAAATGAAAGGAGAGAAGGTCATGGTTAGAGGAATTTCATATTTTAGATGAGAGAGACAATATTTAAATTCTTGCCATGTTCTACATATACTGTGAAGCACTGGGAATGAAAATATAAGCAAGTAACATAGTCCTTACCCTGAGGCAGCTTCCATGTTTTGGGGGAAAGTAGGTACATAAATGTGAAAGTGGGGGTGGGAAGTTATCTGTAAGTGGATTGAGAGGGAACTATTCATAAGATTGTGAAATGTCCTGTTTATGCAGCTGGGGTCCAAGATGAGGCAAAATGTTTGTTTACCCAGAACTAGGAGAGTCATGAGTCAAATTCTTGTGTGTGGCTAAAGTAGAATGAAGGCAACAGTCATGAGAATTGAGAAGATTATGAATTAGAAAGCCAGGGTAGGATGGCTAGGTGGCGCAGTGGATAGAGTACCAGCCCTGGAGTCAGGAGTACCTGGGATCAATTCCGGCCTCAGACACTTAATAATTACCTAGCTGTGTGGCCTAGGGCAAGCCACTTAACTCCATTTGCCTTGCCAAAAAAAAAAAAAAGCCAGGGTAGCTGAAAGTACCATGACATGTATATTGAAGCCCTAAAAAATAAAAGAAAAAAGCATTTGAGGTGGAGAGTAAGGCATAAGCCAGGAAAGGGAATTCACAAAGCTCCTCCCTCTTCTTAATAAATACTCATTCCAAAAAGGATTTGATAATCACACCAAATAAAACAGATTTTATAGTTTAGTATGATAGTAAGAGCTTTAAATTTGAAACTAGAAGACCTGGGTTCAAATATTGGGCCTCTTATTTATTATGAGAACTTTTTGCAGGTCACTTCACCTTTGGATACTCCATTTGTAAAATGCAGGAGTTGGAAGAGAATACTAAGTCTCTTCCAAAGTTAAATCATGATCATGATTTATGTGTTTGGTGAAAGGTCAAGGAGAAGTTAGGCCAGTGTCTTTCAAAGATGAGAATGTTTGCCCTCCAAATTCTAAATATGGGTTATTAAAATGAGATTACAGCAAAGTCATGTTTCAGCTCTTTTCAAATGCTTTGACGAACATCTGCATTCCTCTTCCGATCCTATCTCTGAAGGTATTTATTCACTGTTCTCTGGTATAATTCCTATGTTAATGCAACTCTTGTTTTGAATTGCTTTTCTTAGGAACAGACTACTATGTAAGGCAGCGTTTCTAAAAACTCATTTTATCCTACAAAAAGAAATGTCACATCATTTCAAAATCGACTTGTAAATGGGATTAGCTAGATTTTACCAGAATCCCAGTAGACCTAAATAACTCTATTAACAAAGGAAGCAAGAAAACTATGGTATTTGAAAACAGAATTCCTTCCCTCCCCCGCCCCATTGCATCCTGCTATTGTACAGTGAGTAAAATTAGACAGCATGTAAAGCCCTAAATGTAATTAAAGATGAGATGCTAATGTGTTAATACAGTGTTAGAACTTAGTGATCCCTTTTTGAATAAATGAATAAAGCTTTTATTAAGCACATACTATTTTCAAAGCACTGTGCTAAGAGCTGGGAATACAAATAGAAAAGTACTGTATCCTTCATTCACTTTCTAATGGGGAATATAACACACATGGAAGGTTTTAGGTACAAGTCAGATGGAAAAAATCTCACAGACCTTAGCATACAGTGGAACAAAGCAGATGGTAATGCTTTTTTTTTAATGCCATTTACATTGATAGAATGATCTCAGCTTCTGATATTGAACTATTTCATAGAGTCAACAGCAAGAACTTTTTTTTCTGGGTCTACAGTAGCTTTGGTTATTGGACTAACAGGCGAGTTGCCAGGCTACCATCTTCCCAATATGATGGTTAAGTGCAGAGGTTAGAACAATTGCTATTTCAAAGACACTTGGGTTCAGGGACATGATATATCCCCATCTCTGAATCTGAGGAGATGGTGATGATTTGACTTGGTTGGCACATTCTGCCTTCTGTCTCTTAGTATGCCTTGCTGCTTTCAGTGGCCGTATCTTGCCTATCTTGTATGCATCAATTGGTCAGCAATTCATGGGGTCCCTTTATGGAGTTTAAATACCTTGAATGGAAAGGGCAATCCTATAGGCTAATGGAAGATGGTCATGCCTGTCCTCCACCTCCTTCCCCATGGAGTAATTTTTAAAAGATCAAGAGTGAATGAAGCACAGTTTGGGTTAGGAACCAGCAGTTAGAAAGAGAACCTAGTCCCTGTGAGAGGAGATAAATGTTGGCAGGAGATGGAGGGTTTTTCTCCGCCTACTTCCATAATCATGACAAGTTGCAGATCAGCTATTCACTCAAGTGTAAAGACTCCTATATAAATGTTGGAAATCAATAGGAAAGAATTTGAGGCATAGTTGAAGGAGCAGAGTTCACTTCAGATAGACACAGATAAACAGAGACACATAGAAGTGAGACAATTGACTCAAGAAAGAGAGTTAACCCTAGCAATGAAGGGTTGGACTATGAAAGGACTGCAAAAGTAAAAGACTTAGAGACCCTGCAGTTGCAGTTACCAGTTGCCCTGGTCATATGTGTTCCCTACATATGTTCTTCACTGTTCATTTTACTCTAAGTTTGTGCCCACTCTTCTGTTGGGTGCTATGTGCATTTTTTTTTTTGCAAGGCAATGGGGCTAAGTGGCTTGCCCAAGGTCACACAGTTAAGGTAATTATTAAGTGTCTGAGCCTACATTTGAACTCAGGTACTCCTGATTTCAGGGCTGGTGCTCTGGTCACTGTGCCATCTAGCTGCCCCAGCTATTTGCATTTTATATTTATTGTGTAAATGATCCAGGATTGTTGGAAGAACATTTTGTAGTTGCCATGTTTTATTAAGCACATACTATTTTCAAAGCACTGTGCTAAGAGCTGTTATCTTAGTAAATGTCTTTGCTATGAACTAATTATACCTACTGGCTGACTGTTGAGGGGAAGTCAATAAGTCAAATCAAAAAACATTTATTAAGCAATTACTATGTTAAGATTGAGAATGTAAATCCATGCCCTCAGGGAGTTTATATTCTAATAGGGGAAGATAACACATAAAACAAGCTCAAAAATGAGGAGAGGAGAGAAGGTATCTGAGTAGAGAAATGAGAGAAAGTCTGGAGAGTCAAGACGAGAGCCAAGAAAGGAATGAAGCTCTGGCTAACCTGAATTCTTTCTTTAAAAATGGAGGTTCTAGGAAGAATTAGCCAAAGGAAGTAGTCATAGAGGTAAAGCACACTTTTAAGGTGAGAAGTTGAGAAGCAGATAAATTTCCATGGTGAGGAGATTGCTGTGGCATGATAGAGAAAATCTAGAGCAGGGAGTGGAGCCCCAAGAAATGAAGGAAACATGTCAGTGATGGCTTATGAACTATAGCAGTTGGAGTAAAGCCCCCACAGAGTGCCCCTAGAACCCAAAGTAGCAATTGTCCTCTGTACAAACAAACTGCAACCCTGTTGGTGCTGAGTCAGGGGAATATCCAGGAAGGGGAGGGGGGGTTAATAGTGGTGGTGACTACGTTACACTTACATAGAAATCCATCATGATAAGCAGCTTTATACATATAGAATGGGAATACATGCATCCTCATATACATATGAGGTTGGGAAATTTGGCAATTACTTTCTTTGTAATTATTTTTTTCCTCTAACTTGTTAAGTTTTTTTGCTTACTTGGAGGTTCTAATGAAATCTGACTGATCAAGCTAACCTCTCTCCTAGGCATGTTGTGAAGAATGATTAATTAATGACGATTCTAAAATGATGTGAGAATGAAATGTCCTAGATCAATGCTAAAAGGTCAAGATAATTAAAAAGAAGTACATTAAATTATCTTCTTAGCTTGATTCCAAGGATTTTTTCAGTACACAGTACTAAAGCAAAAGAATTGAGTTCATATTTTTAATCCTTTGGTGCTTCAGACATTTTTATTTGAATTCCATGGAAAGAGATTGGCAGAATGATGCATGCTATTTCAATTGATAATTAAGTGATGAATAATGAAGTAAATAAAATGAATTGCCCTTTTCGAGGGTAGATCTGCAAGGGATTCATAAGGAATCCATTAATATTATCATTATTACTCCTACCATTAAAGTCTCTTTGATGCCTCATCTGAAGTAAAGATTTCTTTTTAGTTCTATTGATATAGTCATGTTTTTGTTTTTTGTTTTTATACCATAAACATTTCCCAGATTAAATCCTCTCACATAACAAAGAAAAACAATTAATAAAACCAATCTGTTGCAGTGACCATGTTTGATAGCATAGATCACACGTAGCTTCCTAGTGCTCCTTCTCTCTACTGAGAAGGGGAAGTTTGTCTTATCATCTTTTTTTCCCCATTTCAAGATTTGATCCTGGATTCTTTAAGGCTATTATCAATAGAACAAATACTCTTTAAGGTTCTACCAAGTTTCATGAATGGATCCAGTGACATACCAAGTCAGTTGTTCTAGGATCAGTCTAGTTAAGGTCAGAAAGGTTAGTCCCAAGAATAATTGTTCCCTAGAGTCAATTATTATTGGCCACAGCAATTGTTGAATCCATCTCATATCAAAGGCAATTGAGCAACATCAGTAGAAGCAGTGTCCACATAGAATTCTGAAATATGGAACCATAATCATCATCAAAAGCCTCAAGAATCTATACATTCTAAAGGACTTGTGATGGAAAATACCATCTACATCTAGAGAAAGAACTACGGCATCTGATTGCAGACCAAATTGGTACTATTTTCAACTTTTAAAATTTGTTTTATGCTTTTTTGTCCCTCTCATGATTTTCCCTCATTTGTTCTGATTTTTTATTCACAACCTGACTATTATGGAAATATGTTTTAACATAATTATACATGTATAACCTATATCAAATTAATCATTGTCAAGGGGAGGGGTAGGGAAGGAAAGGAGAGAGAAAAATGTGGAACTCAAAATAGTTCAAAAAATGAATGCGAAGCCTGGAGGGATTTGCATGAACTGATGCTGAGTGAGATGAGCAGAACCAGAAAAACAATGTACACCCTAACAGTAACATGGGAGTGATGTTCAACCTTGAAGGACTTGCTCATTCCATCAGTGCAACAATCTGGAACAATTTTGGGCTGTCTGCAAAGGAGAGTGCCATCTGTATCCAGATAAGGAGCTGTGGAGTTTGAACAAAGTGCAAGGACTATTCCCTTTAATTTAGGAAAAAAAAACCAGATATCTTATTGTCTGATCTTGTTACCTCTTAGACTTCTCTTCTCTTCTTTAAGGATATGATTTCTCTCTCATCACACCCAATTTGGATCAAGGTACAACATGGAAACAAAGTAAAGAGTGCTTTCCGGGGGGGGGGAGGGAAGCAAGATTGGGGGGAAAATTGTAAAACTCAAATAATATCTTTAATAAAAATAAATTTTAAAAAATGAATGTGAAAACTATCTTTGCAGGTAGTTGGAAAAAACAATAAAGAAATTTATTTTTTTAAATGTACTCTGGGGCCGCTAGGTGGCACAGTGGATAAAGCACCAGCCCTGGAGTCAGGAGTACCTGGGTTCAAATCCGGTCTTAGACACTTAATAGTTACCTAGCTGTGTGGCCTTGGGCAAGCCACTTAAACCCCATTTGCCTTGCAAAAACCTAAAAAAAATGTACTCTGTACTTGACCCTAACATGAATATGGCACAAAGGAGGATAAGCATAATTTCTGACTTCTTAATGCTTATTATCTTAGGCATTTTAATATCTTGTTAGACAGAAAATAACTTTATAAATGTCTAGCCCAACCCTCTCATTTTACAGATGATGAAATAGGCTAACAAAGGGTAAATGACTTGCCTAAGGTTGCAATCTGGTCCTTGTTCCAGAGAAGACTAGAACCCATCTCTGAAGCATAAAAAGATTACACAGACGATGTAAGTCAAACATGGCACATCTTTTCTTCCATCCTTTGAAAAAGGTTGGCTGGTACAGGAATAAAAGTGGTTTAAATGACTTGTTAATCCATAAAGTATAATTCCTAGGTATGAATCAACAAGCACTCATTAAGCATTTAATTAAGTTTCAAGCAACTCTGCTAATTCCTGGAGAAGAAGAGAAAAAAGACCAGTTTCTTCCCTCAAAGAGCTTACATTCTAATCGAGAAAGAAAATTTCCTAACCAACTCTCTCTCTCTCTCTCTCTATATATATATATATAGAGAGAGAGAGAGAGAGAGAATGAGATAGACATATCTATCCTTATTTTTGTTTTCTAATTGAAGAAACTGAGCTCAACATGGTTAAGTGACTTGCCCAGGGTTACACAGCTAGTAAATTTCTGAGTCTAGATCGAACCCATGCCTTCTTGATTCAAGTCCAAGTGTTCCATCCAGTATACCACCTAGTTGCCCCAAAATATATTCTTATAAATATGAAACATAAATGATTATATATTATATTATATAATATTAATGTAGAAATCCCTTATTCTGGTGTCTTTTCAGCCTGCTTTAGTGATAACTCAGAATATAGCAATGCTAAAGAAATTCAGGTCCTGGGAAAGCTAGGACAATAGAGTCAAAAGTAGGACATTGAAGAAATTGTTAATGAAAGTGTATACAGGGGAGGTGGAACCAAGGTGGCATAGAAAAATCAGGTAGTTGCTTTAGCTCTCCCGAGTTTCCCCCAGAAATAAGATTAAAATAAGCCTTTAAAGAAATATTTCGGCAGCAATTAAGCGGGTGGAGCACCAACTCTGAAGTCAGGAGGATCTGAGTTTAAATTTGGCCTCAGACACTTAATACTTGCTTAGCTGTGCAAGATCTTAGGCAAGTCACTTAACCCCTTTGCCTTGCCAAAAAAAAAGAAAAAAAAGAAATTTTGGGCTACAAAATGATGAATTGAAGCAATTTTCTAGCTTAAGATAACTTAAAAGAATTTCAGAAAAAGTCTGTCCTACCTGGGTAAAGGGGAATACAACCCAGTACAGCCAGTATCCTGGGAAGTCAGAAATAAGCCCTTTTTTGTTGTTGTTTTTGCAAATCAATATGGTTAAATGACCTGCCCAAGGTCACACAGCTGGGCCTCCAGGCCCAACAAAGAAAGCAAATTGAGAACCCAGGATGTACCAGGTATCTATGTAAAATCCTCAGAAAACCTCATGCCTCACACTAGGTGAGATACCCATACATATCCAGAAGAATTCATGAATAAAATCTATAATTTTCTCTTAAAAAAAAATCAGCAGCAAACATTATCTATAATGGGGATAAGCTACAAGGTCTCCCAATACAAGCATGCCCATTATTACCACCATCATCTAATATTGTACTAGAAAAGTTGGTTTTAGCAATCAAAAAAGAAAAAGGAATTAAAGGAATTAAAATAGGGCAAACAAAATTCTCACTCTTTGCAGATGGTATGATGACATACTTATAAAATCCTAGAGAATCAACTAAAAAACTATTGGAAATAATTAACAATATTAGCAAAGTAACAGGATATAAAAATAAACCTACACAAAGCATCAGCATTTCTAAATATTAAAAACAAAGTCCAGCAGAAGAGATAGAGAAATTACATTTAAAATAACTGTAGACATTATAAAATACTTTTTTATGACATTGTTTAATAGTTTTCTATTTTTTTAATTTTTTTTAGGTTTTTTTGCAAGGCAAATGGGGTTAAATGTCTTGCCCAAGGCCACACAGCTAAGTGTCTGAGACCAGATTTGAACCCAGGTACTCCTGACTCCAGGGCCGGTGCTTTATCCACTGTACCACCTAGTTGCCCCTATAAAATACTTTTTTACATAAATAAAGTCAGATCTAAAAACTGGAAAAATATTAATTCTTCATGGGTAGATTAAGCTAACATAATAAAAGTGACAGTTTCACTTAAATTAATTTACTTAATCAATGCCGTGCCAGTTAAGCTACCAAAATTATTTTATAGAATCATGAAAAATAACAACAAAATTTCTCTGGAAGAACAAAAGGTCAGAGCAATTGATGAAAAACAATCCAAAGAAAGGTAGCCTAGTTGTACCAGATCTCGAACCAAACTATAAAGTAGCAATCATTAAAACTATTTGGTACTGGCTAAAAATATAGTGGTGGATCAATAGTAAATGATTATAGTATTCTACTATTTGATACTTCTAAAGATCTCAGTCTTTGGAAAAAGAAATCATTATTTGACAAAAACTACTGGGAAAAATGGAAAAAAATAGGGAACAAACTAGGTATAGACCAACATCTCACAGAGTAGACCAAGATAAATCAAAATAGATTTAGCCATAAATGGAAATGCCATGGGCTAATTAGAAGAGTAAGGAATAGTTAGATCTCTGGAAAAGGAAAAAATTGATGACCAAACAAGAGATAGAGAACAATATGAAATACAAAACAGATAATTTTGATTACATTAAATTGAAAAGGTTTTTGACCAAACAATATAGCCAAGATTAGAAAGAAAACAAAAAGTTGGAAAACAGTTTTTACAGTCAGTGTTTAAAGGCCTCATTTCTCAAATGAGAACTGAGTCATATTTATAAGAATACAAGTCATTCAAAAAAGGATATGAATAAGCAGTGTTCAGATGAAGGAATTAAAGCTATCTACAGTTACAAGAGTATTTGGGGACGCATTGCATAATTTGATTTAGGAATCTTGATTTGGAAGTTTTGTCATTGACTATTTGCTTATATAAGAAACTTGGAATGTATGAAGTGTTCAGGGAGGACCACTACTTCTGGTGGGAGGGCTTCCTGAGCTCTTTTGAGGGCTGCTTATCCACTTGTCATCCAACTCTCACCTGTGACTTCAAGAGAATGAACGTATAGTGGTACACCTCAATAAAATGATCTTGGCAGATGGGCTAAACCAGATTGAGAACCTAATCAACAATTCTCAAATCCCTTGGTGAGTTGAGGGGGTGAGTGTCTACTCCAAACACAGAAAGATTTCTCCCAGGAGAATGGATGAATGAGAACAATCTGTTACAATGGCTATGAAGATGGCTAAAGATATGGAATGCTTAGAGCTTAGTCAGACATCAAAAATGCCAGTCATTCACTGATCCAACACAAACCATCTTGAGGTTTACCCTGTCACTGGACTTTGATGGCTGAAAGAGAGAGTGAGGCTGACAACTTTATGCAACTCTGCCTTACTTAAATCCCATTTACCTGCAAGTCAAGACATCTCTCCTGATGTCATTAGTTCTCTTTAAAAATGAAGGATGAATGATATAAGTAACTTATATTGGAAGGGTCATCTGGACCAGGATTGTTCTTGATGCTGTGATTGACAATTAGATTCTTATCTCCTGTTCTTCACTGCTAGCCTCTTGGGAGACTCATTTTAGGTCTGAATCCCAGTTTTACCTCATCACTTATCCTTTTATAAAACCTCAGTTTACTCAACTATAACAGCAATTAATAATATCTTCCCAATCTTTCACATAGGGTTGTTGTAAGGATTTATTGATAAATCCACAATTATATCGTAAACATAAAACACTAAAGAATGTAAGCTATTTTTATTGCACAAATATTTAAAATATTTCTAAGGGAAAATAGATTCAAAATTCTAAATCATCATTTGAACAGATGAACTTTTGCAATACAACTTTTTAATTGCCTATTTATACAGGGAATATCCTCAGTGAATCAAGTGAAATTTACCTTGACTGAAGAGTATGATAATTTAAAGTTTAGGTGGGAAATAATAGGTAAAATTCAATAGGGGACTTAAAGGGAAAAATTCCAAAGAAATTTCAAGTTGAGACTGGATGGAATTGGCATGATGGTTCATGAACAATACTTAGTAGCATAGTAAGAATGAAGTTGCTTTTATTGGGCCTTATTTTAATATGTGGACAATGAAGTAACAAACTCTAGTGGACTGAGATTTGATAATTTGCCACACAGTGTGATCTCTAATTGCTTGAATAAGATTGCACAATGGAATAATTTCCTCCACAGTAAGAATGATTTCTCATTGCCTGACTGATAATATCCTGTTTAAATGTAAAGTACTTTCAGACTATGACTATATAATGTCTAGTGTGATTTTTTTCCTCCTCTTTACTTCTTTAAAAACTAAGCAATTGAAACTGGTCAGTGGTGGATAATGATAATGATAATCATAACAACATAATAGGAACTATTATGTGCCAGACATTGTGCTAATGCTTTAAAAATATTGTTGCTACCCCTGATTTTCATGAATTTGATCCTCCCAACAACCCTGAAATGTATGTGTTCTTATCTCCTTATTACAACTGAAATTTCCGAAGCAAACAAGGTTAAGTGATTTGCCCAAGTTCACACAGTTATTAAATGTCTAAGGTCAAATTTGAACTCAGGTCTTCCTGACTCCAGATTCAGGATTCTATTTACGGTGTCACTTAGCTACCAAAATACTCTCTTTGGATGGAAAAGATCCTGTAGGATTGTTATTTTCTATAGCTCCTTCTAACAGCTTAATATCCTTATATGAAATATTGATTCAATAAACTTAAAGCTGATATTCTTGTGTTTTATGAATGCATTCTTTGTACTCTTCCTTTCAAAAAGATTATTTATGCTATAAGAATAAAAGATTCATATTTTCCATAAAGTTACTGTGCAATGCAACCTCTTTATTTGAACAGACACAGTTGAAAAATTGTTACTCTTAATGAGCTAATTTCCTCCTTGTTGTATGCATGGCTGGGCTCATAAAGGTTTTCCTTTAGAAATGAAACTGAAAGACAATTGTTAGAGAGTGATCTATTGTGGGTTTTGAAAAGTTTGGCTCCGTAATTTTGGCTAGATCCCATCCATGGTGCTTGAAAGCATCTCTGTCTCCCTATGCTGACCTGGACTGGAAAAATGACTCACTGATTTTGTTGTTGCATTTTCTCATAAGGAATCAATCTGGTGCATTTTTTAAAATTTTTTGTTGAAGAATTGAATCAGAGATCTTAACTGTACTTCTTCCTACTACCCTATCATCTTGGTTCTGTTGCAATAATTTTTTTAAAAGTGAGATAATCTCATAACTTCATATTGGCAAATCATGAAACATTTCAGAAAACCAGAAGGAGAGAAATAAAAGGGAAGAAAGGATATTAGGAAATCTCAAGACAATTCTCCTGCTTTTCATAATGGGAAGCCTATATAATTAATGGGGCAGTTAGGTGATCCAGTGGGTAGAGTGTTAGACTTGAAGTCATTTTCCTGAGTTCAAATCTGATCTCAGACACTTACTAGTGATGAAAACATGAGCAAGTCACTTAATCCTATTTGCCTCAGTTTTCTCATCAGTAATCTGAGCTGGAAACAGGAAACAATTCAGAAATGGCAAAACAATCCAAAACCCCAAATGGGGTCATAAAGAGTTTGACATAATTGAAAAATGACTGAATAATATAATTACTAATATTAATCGAAAATATTTTGTTTAAAGTGATTCCATTAAATTTGAATTAATAAAAGAAATAATAATTACTTATGATCCCTTTTAATAGAAAAAGCACAAATCAAACATTTAACACTTTCCACTGTACCATGCTGGCCCCCAAACTTTAGTGTTAGAATTTGTATTTGTATAATGTTTTTGTTGTTACTCCTGATTTTCATGGCTTTGAATTCATATAATAAATTTAAAGCCAACTCTTTATTTTGAATTTATTTATAGCTTTATATCTATATCTATTATATATATCTATTTGAATATATTTATATATTTCTGGGGCAAATGTGTTTCCTATAGTTGCATTTTTTACTCTGTTTTGTAAATGCTTTTTTTTTTACAAGGAAATTGGGTTAAGTGATGTGCCCAAAGTCACACAACTAAGTAATTATTAAGGATCTGAGGCTGGATTTGAACTCAGATGAGCCTGACTTCATGGTCAGTACTCTATCCTCTGCACCACCTAGCTGCCTCTCTGTAACTGCTTTTTAATCCATTCTGTTTTTCTTTTACATTTTATTGGGGGGGAAGAAATCTACTGACACTTAGTAATATTTAGTTTAGAAAAGTTAAAAAAAAACCTTGAGTAATGGAAAGAAAAACCCCTGAGACCATCCTCACCTGCCTGATTCTCTCAGAATCTTGATTGATAAGTCTTATTATTTCCTTTTCAGGAGATTCCCAAGTTCTTTAGAACCCCAACTAACTGGTGCCCTTAAGCATAGTATTTTTAGTAGACTCCTCTTCCAGACAAAAACTTAATTCCTTCTTTCAGAAATATCACCATACTTTTTGGTAAGCATTACCTTTCAAATTTACATTTCCCAAGGCTAAACTATAAAATTAGTAATTCTTATTTGCCTAATAATTCAGAGAGGGCTCTGGGATGCTGAGAATTCTAGTATTCAAACCCTAACTGTCTTCTATTTCCCTTGTAGGTAAATGGATAAGAAAACAGGTACGGAGAAAATGAAGATGACTGAATGATGATGGTGCTTTCATTAGAAACAGTAACTAAAACTAGTTTAACCCACCAGGTGGTGCTAGTGAGCAGATCAACACAAATTTTCAATCACTCTCTAACCTAAAGGGCTTAACTGATGTGTAATGGAGAATTCAGACCCTTTTGCATTTGTGGAAGTATAGTGTTGTTCTCCTTTCCCACCAATTTGATTCCCCCTCCCTTCTTGGATTGCTTTTCAGATTATGCTGCTGTTTCTAAGGAAAGGGGAAAATATTAACTTACTTAACTACCTTTGGGACTACTAGTTTATATTTACCAAGAGAATTGTGGTACTGAGAATCACTCTTTTTCCTCCCTCTTTACCAATAAACTCTCAGATTTTTGAAATGTGTGTCTTTTACTCAGAGTTTCAGCTTGTATTAGTAAACCCTCCATAATTTAGATCTCTCCTCCAAGTCTTTCTTTCTTTTCTAGTTTCCTTGCTTTAATCCAAGTAAGTAACACAGGCACTGATTAAATATCTATCCAATCCTTTGTTTTCCTTTTTTACCTGATTTTGCTGCTCTCCCCAGCTGTTTCTCCTTGTTTAACTTGACTATCTCCTTAGAAACTACTATCTTCTTAGAAACTTACCCTCTTCTCTGGACTATCCTCTTTGCTATTCTCCCTCAGCCATGTCTTACCTCATTAAAGTTCCTAAATTTGATCCCCTTGTGACTATTCTTCCTCATTAAGGATCAGTGGTTTCCTGCCTTCACTTTAGTCCTTCTTTCCCTCAACTTCTGATAATCAGCCTGTCCCTTAATATTGAAATTTATTATCTTGCTGCTTCTCCAAAGTCCCTAACTTGTGAACTTTTTGTAATACCTTGTTAACTTTAGTGCAACCAGTAAATTAAAGTCTAAGCCTTTCTTTCCTCCCCAAGTCAGAAAGTTGGTGATTTAGTCACTCAAAGGAACCAAAGTTGTCCCTCTCAGTGACAACATAACCATGGAACAACCAGGCAAGGAAAAACATACAAATCAAGCTATATAGAGGATAAATGGGGAAAAAAATTAACCAAGAGAAAGTACTGACATTAAAAGGAGTTGGGAAAAGTTTCCTGCAGAAAAGTGAAATATCAATGGATGACAGTCAGAAAAAATCCCTGGAGTTGAACAATAGGGTGCCTTTTATTTTTTTGGAACAGCCAGAAAGTCAGTATCATTGAATCAAAAAGTACATGATGGGGAACAAGGTATAAAAAGACTGGAAAGGTAGGAGGGGCTGAGTTAGGAATTACTTTTTTTTTTAGTCAAAAAGGAGATCAGATTAGAAAAGGAATAATTAAGATCAAAGCAACTGAAAATAAGAAAATGATTGAAATGACTATTAAATTCAAAGATTGTATTATTAAACTCACAAAATAGATTAATAATTAGCAAATCTGTTTTTTAAAGGTAACAAACATAACAACTTTAAACGAGAAAGGAAAATCCCAAGGATAAAAGAAATAAAGAAAATGACAAGAAATTACTATATATATATATATATATATATATGCCATTAAATTTGAATTGAATCAGCATATACTAAAACATAAAACAAAACAATCCTAGAAAAAATGGAATTGTCCATTAACAAATTGATCTCCAAAAAGTTATCAAGTTCAGAAAGATTCATAAGTAAATTCTAGAAAATTTATAAACAAGTAACTTGCATTTTAAAGACTATTTTAAACAGAGAAACATGATTGTTAACTAACTCCTTTTACAATCCAGTATAGTGTTGATTCCTAAACAGAAAAAAAGAAAAGTCAAAGCTAGAAAATAAAATTAGAAAATAAAAATGATATTGGACCAGTAGCATGAATTAATATATACATAGAAATTCTAAATTACTCACAGATTACAACAATAAATTTTAAAAAACTAAATGGTCAAAGAAGGATTAATAAATGGTATGGAAGTATAGTTTTATACCAGAAAAAAATTCAACCTGACAAATCTTATACAAAGGAAGAAAAATAAAGAGTGCACAATCATATCATTAGATGCAGAGAAAGTCTTCTATAAAATATGACACTCATTTTCTTATTGAAAAGGGTGCTTTTTTCAAATTTATTTTTGTAGATACTTATTTAATTATGTACACTGTCAGAATAACTGAGATTTTGGTTTAATATATTCTAATGGGGGCTGTTAGGTGGCACAGTAGATAGAGTACTGGCCCTGGAGTCAGGAGGACCTGAGTTCAAATCCAGCCTCAGACACTTAATAATTATCTAGCTGTGTGACCTTGGACAAATCACTTAACCCTATTGCCTTGCACCCCCCTCAAAAAAACCCCCAACAAAAATATATTTTAGTAGTCTAATCAAGAGAATATTTTAAAAATTAAATATTTTGAGGAACTTCTTATAAGTAAATAATTTGTAGTTATAACTCATTTCTAATTTTGGAATATTCAACTTAAACAATCCAAACATAGAAATAAATGACTTCCACTGGAACTCCCAACCAATAAAGCCCTTACTGTCTCACTGTTACAGTGGAACTGCAGCTGTAAAAGGGCTTGCCCCCAACACCATAGCCAGTACTGACTCCATCAGAATGACCATTTTTCTACCTTTCCTTGTTCCCTCCTCTCTCTCTCTCTCTCTCTCTCTCTCTCTCTCTCTCTCTCTCTCTCTCTCTCTCTCTCTCTCTCTCTCTCCCTCTTTCTCTGTCTCTTTGTCTCTTTTGCTCTCCCTTCTCTCCCCCATTTATATATTATATAGATGTATAGATATATATAATCAAACACATACACATAGATATAAAATATATAGAGATATTTATATCTATATATATGCTTCCTCTCTTACCCTTCATTGAACACAACAACAAAGAACAGTAGAACTCTTATAACAGATGTGCATAGTCCAACAAAGAAAATTTTCACATTTTCAATGTCCAAAAATATACTTTAAGCTACATTTTAGGACAGCTAGGTAGCATGGTGGAGTGCTGGACCTGGAGTCAGGAAGAATAATCTTCCTGAGTTCAAATCCTGCTTCAGAT
Source organism: Macrotis lagotis (assembly GCF_037893015.1). NCBI lineage: Eukaryota > Metazoa > Chordata > Mammalia > Peramelemorphia > Peramelidae > Macrotis > Macrotis lagotis. The sequence goes on along the minus strand of NC_133658.1, from coordinate 515,909,514 downwards.
ACTTTTAGCTTTGTGACCCTGAGCAAATCACTTAGCCCTGGTATATCTTAGTTTCCTCATATGTAAAACAAGCCAGAGAAGAAAATGGTAGACCACTTTAGTACATTTGAAAAGAAAATATCAAATGGGGTCATAAAGAGTCAGACAAGACTGGAAATCAACAACATTTTAAGTCTATCATATCTCTGAAGGAGGTGGATGGTTTATTGGATCCTCACTCCTCTGATTGATTATTATATTGATCAGAGTTCTAAAGTCTCAAAATTATTTTTCTTTAAAATGTCTTCCAGTGACAAGAATACAGATAGAGTAATAGATAGAACTGCTGAACCTGGAGTCAGGAAGACCTAAGTTCAAATCCAGCCTCAGATACTTACTAACTGTGTAACTATGGGCAAGTCACTTATCCCTGTTTGCCTCAATTCCCTCATCTAAAATGAGCTAGAAAAGGAATGGCAAACCACTTCAGTATCTTTGCCAAAAAAACTCCAAATCAGGTCATAAAGATTTGGACTCAATTGAAATTACTGAATAACCACTTTGGGGTACAGAATTAGTAATATTATTGCTTAGTCAAAGGTTGTGCACAGTTTTATAGCCTTTTGGCATAGTTCCAAATTGTTTTCCAGAATAGTTGGATCAAGTCACAACTCCACCTAGAGTGTATTAATGTCCCGAATTTTCCACATGCCCTCCAACCTTTATCATTTTCCTTTTCTATCGTATTAGCCAATATGATGGATGTGAGCTGATACTTCAAAAATGTTTTAATGATTTTTCTAATCTTAATGGTTAGAACATTTTTATGTGATTATGGATAGATTTATTTTCTTCTGAAAACTTCCTGTTCATAACATTTGATCATTTATCTTCTTTTAAAAATCATATTTAAAAAATTAAATTCAAATTAATTATTTGTCTATCTCATTAGCTTAAAAAGTCTCTTTCATGAATTCAATGTGATTGCTTTTCTTCTCTCAAATTTATTAGTCTCTTTAAATATTTTTTAGCATTTCTACTTTGTTTCATAGCTAGGGGGTTTTGATTTGTTGTTTTGGAATTTTGGGGGTGTCCAATTGATTTATTTTTTTCATTCTCTCTTTACTGATTAAAGAATTTAGAGATAGAAATTTTTCCCTAAAAATTGCTTTAATTGTATCCTCTAAGTCTTGGTATATTTTCTCATCCATGTCAGTTTCTTTGTGGATGAAATTTTCACTTGTTTCTATAATGTTCTTTGACTCACCAATTCTTTAGAAAAATGTTTTTTTCTCCTTATTTATCTAAAAGTTGTTCAGATACTTAAATTCTTTCTTGTTATCCTGCTTAGATTTGTAAAGGACATTATTCTCTTAACATTATTATTTTTTACTATCTATTTATCTCCAATTTGATCAGCTTTTTCTTTATTTACCTAGTTTATTTGTGTGAGAATATGTGTATGTATGTGTGTGTATGTATTGCATTTATATTGCTTCATATCTATAGTCTATTTGAGTATAATGTAATTTCCCTGTTTATGTCTTTTTTCTTATCTATATATATACTTTTGCCTTATATGAAGTCATAAGTGTTACCAGTTTCTTTGATTCGACTGGAGTACAGAAGATTTTACTTCAGTTCCTTACTTTAACTCTATTTGAATCCTTGTGTTTGTAAACAACATATGATTAGATTCTATTTTTAATACATTCTGCCACCCTTTTCTGTTTTATGAATGAATCAATCCTATTCACAATCATTGTTATAATTTTTAATTATATCTTTCCCTCCATCTTGTCCTCATATAATTTTTCTCTCTTTGCTCCCACATCCCTTTTTACAAATAGGAAGATGATAAAAGAGATGGAATTTGCCTGACACTTGTGATCTAGAATTGAAACAACCCACTTCCTCTCTATTGCAGACCTCTTTCCCTTGCCTAATCTCAGATTCCACATTTTACTTTTTCTTCTTTTTCTTTTAATTCTCCCTTCTTTCTTCCCTCTCCAATGTTGGAGATTATTTTGCTTATGAATTCTTTCTTACCTATCCTAATCTTCCTCCTTCTTCCGCTCCCCTCTGTGTACCCTCCTTGTTCCTTTTTTTATTTTTGCAAGGCTGTGGAGTTAAGTGACTTGCCCAAGGTCACACAGCTAGGTATTATTAAGTGTCTGAATCTGGATTTGAACTCAGTTCCTCTTGAATCCAGGACCAGTGCTCTATCCACCGTGTCACCTTAGCTTCCCCACTCCTTGTTCCTTTTTGAGTTTAATGTATTTCTATTTTTTTAAAATAAAACACCAGGATACAAGACAACCTTACAGATTTATTTGAATTTCTATGAGCCATTGTTAGGAACTAAATATTTTTTTATAAAGAAAAGTAGATCAAATATTTAGGTATCACCAACAAATATTTAGGTATCACCAACAAATATTTAGGTATCAACCAACAAATATTTATTAAGACCATAATATGTGCTAGACTCTGGGAATACAAAATCAAACAAAGAAATAGACCCTACCCTTAAAGAGTCTGGTTTAGAAAAATAATTCTGTACATATATCTGAAGTCAAAAGCAAAGACAACTTCAAATGATTTATCCAGTGATTAAAAAAGAACTTCTCAAATGGAGAGCAATCTTTTGATCAAGATTAGTTTGACCAAATATAATTAAAATGACAATACTTTCCCAACTAACTGACATGGTAAATATAATAACAATCAGAATTCTGATAAGTTATTTAATAGAATTAAAGTCTTAACAAAATTCATATAAAAATAGATGAAAATCAAGAGCTATGAAAAAAGAACCTTTTGAAATGGTATAACCACTACTAGACATCAAAATGCACTCTAAATCATGGGTTGGTAAACTTTTTTTTGTTTTTCCAAGGCTGTGAAGTTAAGTAACTTGCCCAAAGTCACACAGCTAGATAATTATTAAGTGTCTGAGCTAGGATTTGAACTCAGGTCCTTCTGACTCCAGAGTCAGTGCTCTATCCACTGTGCTACCTAGCAGCCCCAGTAAACTTTTTTTTATAAAAATCAGATAGGATGTGGCACTGCAGACCAAGAGGAAAAATTGAGGATATTATGTAGAAACATATAAGAGGAAAACCCCCCAACCTTTTTATTGATAAAATTCAAAATATAATAATAATTAATTACAATTTGGGGTGGGAATAAAATTTCACTTAATTGAACTTCAAAGTTAATGTTCCCTATTCAGAATTGGTATACCTCTATTAAATACTATTCCATTATATATAAAATGTCTTTTCACACAAATAAATATTGATATGAATTTATTAAAATATGATTTTAATTAAGCATATTCATCACTCAGAAGGCATTTATAGAAATCTATTAGATTTTTCTTTTGATATTTGCCTTTTTACCCTGCAAATTAATCACTTCAAATTGAAGATTAGGTTGAAGTTTCTCAATTGTGAATGGATTTTGAAATATGGACATTTCTTTTACACTTGCTCTAAGTTAAAAAAACAACGTAGTTGGAACTGTAGTTCAAGCTCAGGAACTATCTCTGCTGCAAATTTATATGGGAGTGGAGATCTTGTTTCTTGATTTAATGTCTGACAGCACACTACAAGTATATAAAGCAACTTGACATTACTTGTGACTCAAAAACACTGATTTGCTTTGGAATTTTTAGATTGAATTCATTAATAAACTTCATCAAATCTGTAACCACAGTGAATTTTCAAAGCCATTCAATATTCAATGAATTGAGGGTGATTCTTCTCATTCAGAAAAATTTCATTCTTGGCTCTGAGCTTTTAGCTTATAATAATCATAATGAACTTGGTAAAACTTTAAAAATCTTCTTTTCTTGTTTTGACACGATGAGTATGCAGTGGTCATTATTCAAAAGTTTTTATTGTTGCGGTGCAGCAAAATATGTGGCACTGGAAATACTATGCAGTTATAGTTAACTGAATCTCTGTGATTTATAGCTTATCAGGCAGCAGTGTGAAATACAGAATTCCACATACAGTTTCTGTTACAACTATTCCACTTTGTCCTTATAGTGCAAAAGTTCCCAGAGACAATAAGCAACCAAAGGAACATGACTTTATTTATGGCTACTAAAATGTAGTTATTTTTATGTGTTCCAAAATAATATTCTTTTGAATTTTTTCAACATAAAAGCTATTCTTAACTCCAACAACAGAGATGACAAGCCAGATTTGGCCTGTATTTTGCTGAATTCTTCCCTAAAGTGTTAATTACAAAAACTATAAGGAAGTAAGAAAGTAATAAAGATGTAGACCAATAGAAAAAGAACAGAGGAAGCAGAAATAAAACCCAATAACTCCAAAAGTTTAATATTTCATAAACTCAACCTCAAGAACCACTAGAGTATGGAATCACTATTCAACAAAAACTATTAGAAAAACTAAATGGTTTTATGGGGGAAAATGGATTTAGACCCAGCTCTCACACTGTACATGGAAGTGAATATTAATGAAATCAACAGCCTAAATATTTTTTAGTCTTTTTTAAAATCATTTTTTTAAAACTGGGAAGAGAAAAGGATCTATTTGTTTTCACTGAAGAGAAGGATACATTTAGAGGCAAATCAAAGTTAATGAAAAGAAAAATTGGGAGAAATATCTGATAGAAATGCATCATATCAGCAAAAGATCTGCTATCCAGAATCCATAAGAATGTAACCTGATTGTCTGGAGAAATATATGATGAGAACTGAAGTTCCACTATACCCCACAGGGCTATAAAACTCTGCATACCCTTTGAAACAGCAATGCCACTACTAGGTCTGTATCCCAAAGAGATCATAAAAAAGGGGGAAAGACTCACATAAAATTATTTATAGTAGTTCTTTTTTGTGGTGGCAAAGAATTGGAAATTGGGGCGATGCTTTTCATTTGGGAATGACTAAACAAGTTGTGTTTAAGAATGTAATGGGGAGCAGTTAGGTGGTGCAGTGAATTGAGTATCAGCCCTGGAGTCAGAAGGACCTGAGTTCAAATCTGGACTCAGACACTTAATAATTACCTAGCTGTGTGACCATTGCCTTAAATAAATCATTTTTTTAAAAAAAGAATGTAATGGAATATTATTGTTTTATAATAAATGATGAGCAGGAACATTTCAGAAAAACCTTACATGAACTGATGCTGAGTGAAATAAGCAGAACCAGTAGCACATCGTACACAATAACAGCAACATTGTTCAAAAACAACTATTATAGACTTAATTCTTCTCAGCAATACAATGATCAAAGACAATTCCAAGACTCATGATGGAAAATGCTATCCACATTCAGACAAAGAACTATGGAGTCTGAATGTAGATCAAAACATACTATTTTTCCTTTTTTCATTTTTTATCTTGTGGTTTTGCCCTTTTGTTCTGATTTTTCTTTTACAACATAACTAAAATATGTTCAACATGATTGTACAAGTATAACTTATTTCAGATTGCTTGCTACTTTGGTTAGGGGAAGAGAAGGGAAGGAGAGAGAAAATTTTACAAAATAAATTTTGGAAACTATTTCTACATGTAACTGAAAAAAATAAAAATACCATATAAATGGGGGCGGGGGGAAGAACTGAATTTCCAGGAGGTAGAATGAAACTTCTTAGTTGCAATAATAAAAATGAATACCAGGATGCTTGGATAGGACCCTTAGCCAAGATGTCTGGAAACAAGATTTGAAGGCCAAAAGAGAATATAGTAAGGGCAGCATGATGCGAGTAGAGGAGAGAGTCAGATTTAGAGACAGAGGCAGAGAGATGGAGGTCAAGGTTGAGAGAGAGAGAGAGAGAGAGAGAGAGAGAGAGAGAGAGAGAGAGAGAGAGAGAGAGAGACAGAGAGACAGAGAGACAGAGAGAGACAGAGAGACAGAGAGACAGAGACAGAGAGAGAAACAAAGAGAGATCGGAGGGGGGAGTGCTCTAGTAGGCATTTTGGGATATAAGTTTAGAAACTATCTAGTTCTCATCCCCTGACAAAATATGTCCAGAACAGACTGGAGTTGAAACTTGTTGAAAGAGTGATGAAGTGTCTAATTTTCCCTTCCCCTCTGGTTGCAAATGGCTAGCATTTACTTCAAATTTCTTCTATTTGTTTATAATTCCTGTTTTTCATAGTGCCTAATGTGATTTACTTTTTTTATGAAATTATGACAAACTCCTATTGATTTGTGCGTGTTCTCAATTTCAAATACAGAGTGGAAGAGAAAGCCGGTGAATGTCTTGTAGAAAAGAATTAAGGATACACATACAGAGGCACAAAGATGGAGACAGAAACAGAGACAGAAAAATTGAAAGACAGACGGAGAAACAAAAAGAGACAAACAGACACAGAGAGTCAGAGACATAGAGATAGAGAAATGGAAGCAGAAACACAAAGAAACACAAAGGCAAAAACAAAAAAACAGACAGATACTGAGAGAAATAGAATCAGATTTTTGTGGCAATATGGAAAGGAATCTCCTCACATTCTCACTCAGGGTTTGAGTTATATTAAGGAGATACTTGGAGATTTTGACTTTTAAAATTTATAACATATAAGCTCCTCAATAGCAGAGAAAGATTAACCTCCAACCATTAACTCAGGTTCTACATAAATAATGAGTTAATATATTAATGTTATATATCATGAAGCTTAGTAAAAACAAAATAACTTTTCAGAGACTATTGTTGATTCATTATTTCATTTATGTCCAACTTTTCATGACCCTATTTTGGGGTTTTCTTGGCAAAGATACTGGAATGGTTTGCCATTTGCTTCTACAACTCATTTTACAGATGAGGAAACAGGCAAACAGGGTGAAGTGATTTGCCAAAGGTCACACAGTTAGTGTAAAGTGTCTAAGGCTGGATTCAAACTTTCCTCCTCCTGGCTCTAAGGCCAGTGCATTGTCCATTGTGCCATCTTGCTGCCCCTTCTAATACTTAGGCCAAGTCCCTGGAAGCAATGGATGTTTTCATGAAGATAGAATCTTTTTGTTTTTATCAAATTTTAAAAATGGAGTTCTATTTATTGAATTGTAGGGTTCAAAGGTATGACCAGTTGTTTAATCAGCAAGGATTTATTTACACCTACTTACAGGTTAGTGGCTATACAGTAATACCTGAAGATAGAAATAGAAAAGTAAGTCCCTGCTCTCAATGACTTTATATTCTAGGAAGAGGCGGCAGCATGTTCACAGTGTCTAAATAAAGCAAACACACACACACACACACACACACACACACACACACACACACACACACACACCAAACTAAGAGTAATGGCCCCACTGGGTGATAACAGTGGAGAAGAAGAGCTTCCTAGAGACAGAACTGAGAAGGCAGAGCATTCTAGGGAGGACCATCTCCAGTCGTCCTGATTCATATCTGACCACTGGACTTAGATGATTCTGAAGGAGAAAGTAAGTCTGGTGACTTAACACAGCACCCCCTCACTCAAATTCAATTCATGATACCATTGCTATAGACATCTCTCTGATATCATGGTCTTCTTCAAAAGGACAAACATTACTATTGAATTATTCAAGGTAAGATATGATCCCAGATCTTCTGTCTTCAAGATGCCTTCTACTAGGATGGAGACTTCTCTTTAATTTATTAAGGAGAGGGGCTTGAATCAAAATATCACAGAATTTTGGAGCTGCAAGAAATCTGAGAGGTCATCTAGTCCATGCTCTTCCTTCTCCCATTCATTTTACAGATGAGCAAACTGAGATGTAAAATTTGAAATATTCAAGGGAATATGTCTAAAAATTGCAGGAGGGGGAAATATTCCCTTATAGGCTTTTTTCTAAAGTGAAGTTGAGGCTTTCCTTAGGAAATAAGTAAACGATGAGGAACTAAGAAGTTAATAAAACTCAGTCTTATTAAAGAAACCCACAAAAACCAAGAACAAAGCCTAATTGGAAAAATTCATCTTGACACTATCTGCAACAGCAAAAGCTTAGACAAAGAGAAGCAAGAAGAAAACGATATATTGTTCTCACTTTTCCTTTATGATGAACCAATTATTCAAGCACAACAGCAAGAGTTATTCTCCAAGTAAAAAGCTTTTAAAGACTACAAAATGGAAAGTCTTATAAAGATAGAATTAAAATAACCTCTTTCATAATTTTTAATATATACATTTTAATGCAGAAAAGGCAAGCAAAATTCCATCAGCTCCCATTCATCAGTTAAATAGCAAGTCATCCTTAAGGTCTTAAGCTGGATCCTTTACCAAAGGCCAACTGAAGTCCAAGTCAAGTGTTAACATTAGCAGATTCATGAATTATGGTTCTCTTAATGGAGTTTTTCCTATACTCAAGTACAGAGAGGCAGATTTATACTTGATATAAGAAAAACAACATAATCAGGCCATGAAAAAGTAGAACTGGAGAAAAGGATGTCAGCAAAAATGAATGAACATAAAGAAGATGGATTGATCATATGACAAGGGCTAGGAATAACAATAGATAGCTTATGTGTTCTATTGGTATCCTCAAGATATCAGGAGAAATTGAGAGACAACACAGGGGAAGAGCTACACAGAAGGGCTGTGATTACTACCACAGAAGAAAATCCTCACATAAGAGGATAGTATCATTGGAATATTTAAATCAAGCATTAATTATGAATTAAAAATTAAATTTTAATTCACTATATAAATTACATATACTAGCAATTAAAGCTACCCCAAAATGGAATTGACTGTGTCTAAGGGTAATAAATGGATGATTTGGGCATAGTATCAAAGGTATTCTTATCATATTTAATCCTCACAACAATCCTCTGAGATAAATGTTAGTCCCGTTTTATAGATGAAGAAACTGAGGTTGAAAAAGATTAAATGACTTCCCCAGGATCATATAGTTAGTGTCCGAGGCAGAATTTGAACTCAAGCCTTCATGATTAGAGAAAGCTTGCACCCTAAATCTCAGAATGATAACCTCAAAGGTGCCTTTACCTCTAAATATTATTATTCAATGAATTCTGGTTTTTTTTTTCCTTGTTTAAATGAGGGGGGAAGAGGTTTTCTGAGCTCTTAAAGACTAGGGGAACTAGTCATTGTCCTTGAGGTTTAGGGCTAGGCTGGTGACACTGAGAAAGAAAAAAGAAAAAAATCTCTGGAGCAGAAATATTGGAAAACAGTTTCCATCATAACCAAGGGGCATTTCTTCACACTGGACACCTGGAATGAGTGCAGTTGAGTAGGGAATTTAGTTCTGGCATTGAAAGCAAAAAGGAAAACACATTGGTTCTATAGCTCTTATTGTTCAATGAAAGGAAGCATACAAGTTCATCCGGGGAGATAAATTTTTTCCTGGCACTGGATTCTAGGAGGACTTTATCTAGAGAATCTTTATATAAGGAACTTGAGGCACTATAATAGACAATATCTTTAACTGTTATTTGACAAAAGATAAAGAAATACTCTTTGAATGACTATTTATTACATTAACCAGATTTAAAAGCTGAAGGAATAATATTATAAAATAAAAATTTAACTCATGAAAGACATTGTAGAGGGCCAAGAAAATGAGACCAAAGCATGTAGAATTATGATTTTCTAATCGAATACAAGAATAAGTTTAGAGAACCCAGAAGAGATGGTTAACATGTCCATTAACCTGTCTTATTTCAATTTCAGATTAGTAAAGGGAACTTTGGTCAATTCTGAATTGTAGCCAACTTATGTCTGTTTGCTCTAAGGAGTATCTGAAGTGTTGGAATTCTTTCTTGTTTAACAAAGTAGCTATTTGCTTTCAATACAGACAAAGATGAAGCCAAGTTTAAGTTCTTTTGTGGAAGTTTGGATGCCAGGCGTGCTTGCATTTGAATGAAGAATAGCTATTCCACTTCTTCACAGAGATAATACTCAGAGGTCCCAATGAGTAAAGGGTTACAACTGGCATGGGGTAATTGGGTTTAGGTGCCAGATTTAACAGACACTGATAGAAATTTCAGTATTGCATTGTGTAGTAAGAACAGAGTCTAACATCCAGTTAATAGCAATAATCAATGGGGCAGCTAAGTAGATAGAGCACTGGCCTTGGAGTCAGGAGGACCTGAGTTCAAATCCAGTCTTGGTCACTTAATGATTATCTAGCAGTGTGACCTTGGGCAAGTCACTTAACCCATTAAGAAAAGAATAAAATGGGGGAGAGTTACTATATTACATGCTGAGATAGCTCTCCCTACTCCTACCAGCACCCCAGGAGAGGCCTGGAACCCTCCTGTGTTCCAGCTTCTTTGTCTCATCTTTATGGAATAATGTGTTGCTCACTTCCTATGTGCTCTTTAACCTAAGTACATTTATGGGATGGTTGCCTAAGTGCAAAAAATTTCTATTTAGAGCTCTGTATATGTAAGATCTAATTTCTTTCCAAAGTAACTGTGAATCTGCCCCAGCCCTGAGTTAAATATATATTAAGACCTCAGAATCTCAACTGCCCCAGCATTGAGTTAAATACTTGTTAAAGTTTCAGAATGTCAAGACTGTTCAACCTCTGGTACTGACTTGTCCTAGTGAAAAGACTGGCTGTCAATGACTTCACGACTCAAGTTTATGACCTCAAATCTGAGTGCCCAGTGTCTGTACATAACACAGGTTTAATTAACATTTGTTGGCTCGACTTGTGAAACTGGTATTCTCTGTGCTTCAGACCTTTGGCATCTTGGCAGCAGAACACAGGCATCCAGACTTCTATGGGAAACACATACTTGTTGTTGCTGTGTTTTTCAGTTATGTGTGACTCTTTACGACCCCACTTGGGCTTTTCTTGATAGAGATACTGGAATGGATTGCCATTTCCTTCTCCAGCTCATTTTACAGACGGGGAACTGAGGCAAACAGGGCTAATTGAGTTGCCCAGAGTCACACATCTAGTAAGTGTTTGAGGTCAGTTTTGAACTCTGGAAGATGAGCCTTCTTAACTCTAGGACCAGAGCTCTATGCACTGTGCCACCTGATACATTTAAACACAAGACAAGAATACCTGATATTACTAGCAGCACAGCTCTGCTATGATGATGTCTCATTGGTTGTCTCATGGCTCTGTCCTCTAACACTATGAAGTTCTTCAAGAGTAGAGTGGTAAGAACCAATAGCAAGTTCACATTCAAAAGGGGAAAGACATAGGAGATGCTGGCAAATGTTTAATACCATGGGAGGGAGACAAGTATCCATTAAATACTTTTAATTTTAGTCTGTATTATTAACCCTTTAGTAAGTCTTGAAAATCAAAGAATTTTGAGTTTTTAACCTTATACCTAGCAAAATGACAAAACTATTAATGTTGGGAATAATCAACATTAGTGGAGTTGTAGAAAAACATTGTAAACTGGTTTAATCATTCTGGAAACATTTTGTAATTACACTGAAAAAATTGCTAAAATTTCTCTACCCTTTGAAACAGAGCTCTCACTGCTAAGCAAATATCCCAAGGATGTCAAAGACAGAAGGGCCCTATATACACAATATAGTATATTATAACATTTTTGTAGTATTGATTGGCCAACCATGTTACATGAATATGAGAAGAACATTACTGCACTGTAAGATACAATGAACTATGAAGATTTCACAGAGAGATGGAAAAACAAATTGCTACAAAGTGAATTAAACAGAACCAGTGAAATCAGTAAAAATTACAACACTGAAGATGTAAAGTAAAAAAGAAACTAAACTGTAAATATGATCATTAAGATTGACTACTGAGAAGAATTGAGAAATTTCTGTCTTCCTTCACTAATGGGGAGGGGCATGCTACAAATGCAGATTATTTCTTAGTAGATGTTCTGGTCAGTTTTTTTTAATTTGTTTAATATTAATTCTCATTTTGTACAAATAATGTTTTTTTACATTAATAAAATATTCTTGTTTAAGAGTAAACAAATTACCCTCTCCCCCACATAAATATAGACTTGCTTGAGCGATAAAGTAAAGGGGAGAGAAAAAAATTAAAATTAAAAAAACAATAGTAATAATTGTAGGTATGGCCAGGTGGTGCAATGGACGGAACACCAGCCCTGGAGCGATGAGCACCTGAGCCCACATCCGGCCCCATACACTCAACAATCACCCAGCCATGTGACATGCAAGCCACCCGAACCCCACTGCCCTGCAAAAACCAAACAGAAAAAGAAAAAAAAGACCCAAAATAAAATAAAATAGTAATAATATTAGGGGTGGCTGGGTGGCAGACAGAGCATTGGCCCTTGAGCCAGGAGCACCCAGGTCCAAATCCAGCCTCAGACACTCAACGATCACCCTGCTATGTGGCCCCAGGCAGGCCACCCAGCCCCATTTGCCCTGCACCCCCCCAAAAAAAAATAATAATAATAATAAAAAATGTGCTTGAGTCTTTGTTCCAACACCAACACCTCTGTTGCGGGTGAATCACATTCTTTATGATAAGTCCATGGCAAAAGTTACTTCCTTATTTTTCCACCATTGCCATTGCTGATCACAACTCCCTCCTTTTGTACTTCTCCACTACCATGTACTATATTTTCTCTCTCCTTTCACTCTGACTCTGCTGTAGGGTAGCTGAGTGGCCGCAGCAGATAGATCCCTGGCCCTGGGGCCAAGAGGCCCTTAGCCCCCATACCACCCCTTAGGCCCAGCATCCACCTGGCCCTATGGTCCCGGAAAGGCCATCCAATCCCAGACCCTTGCAAGTAGTAAAAAAGAAAATGTATTATATCTGACCACTCTCCCCCCATGGTTCATCCTCTCCTCCATCACTCACATCCCCCCCTTCCCCCCTGTCCCCCTCCTCCTTCTTACTCCAGATGCCTATACCCCATTGAGTATATAAGCTGTTTCCTCTCCTAACAACCTCTGATGAGAGCAAAGTTTCTCTCATTCCCCCTTGCCTTCCCCCCTTCCTTATCATTGCAATAGCCCATTATAATAAAGAAAAACCTTATTATATGAAATACCTTGGCCTATTCCCCCTCTCCTTTTTCTTTCTCCCATTACATTTCCCTTTTTTTCTATTGACTCCATTTTTACACCGTATTTTGTCTTTGAATTCAGCTTTCTCCCGTGCTTCAACTATAAAAGCTCCCTCTACCTGCTCTATTAACTGAGAAGGTTCATATGAGTATTATCAATGTCATTTTTCTAGACAGGAATACATGCAGTTCATCCTCATTAAGTCCCTCATATTTCCCCCCCCTCTCCTCCAATCTCTGTGCTTCACCTGAGTCCTGTATTTGAAGATCAAACCTTCTGTTCAGCTCTGGCCATTCCAACAAGAACATTTGAAATTCCCCTGGTTCATTGAAAGTCCATCTTTTTCCCTGGCAGAGGACATTCAGTTTTGCTGGGTAATTGATTCTTGGCTGCATTCTAAACCTTTTTGCCTTCCAGTATATTATATTCCAAGCCCTACGATCTTCCAATGTAGTTGGTGCTAAGTCCTGTGTGATCCTAACTGCAGCTCCATGGTATTTGAACTGTGTCCTTCTGGCTGCTTGTAATATTTTCTCTTTGACTTGGGAGTTCTGGAACTTGGCTATAATATTCCTAGGGGTTGGTTTTTTGGGATCTCTTTCTTGGGGAGATCAGTGGATTCTCTCCATTTCTATTTTGCCCTCTGCTTCTAGGATAACAGGGCAATTTTCCTGTAGTAATTCTTTGAAAATGATGTCAAGGCTCTTTTCCTGATCATGACTTTCAGGTATTCCAAAAATTTTTAAATTATCTTTCCTAAGTCTGTTTTCCATATCAGTTGTTTTTTCAATGAGATATTTCACATTTTCTTCTAATTTTTCATTTTTTTGGTTTTGAAGTATTGATTCCTGATTTCTGATAAATTCATCAATCTCCCTGAATTCTATTCTTTGTCTGAAGGATTTGTTCTCCTCAGAGAGTTTTCTTATCTCTTTTTCCATCTGGCCAATTTTGCTTTTTAAAGCATTCTTCTCCTCCATAACTTTTTTTGAACTGTTTTACCCATTTGACCTAAGCTGGTTTTTAGCATTTTCTTCAGCATTTTTTGGATTTCCTTGACTAGGCTGCTGACTTCATTTTCATGTTTTTCCTGCATTTCTCTCCTTTCTTTTCCCAGTTTTTCTTCTAACTCCCTCATTTGATTTTCAAAGTCTTTTTTGAGCTCTGTCATGGCCTGAGCCCAATTTCTGTTTTTCTTGGAGTCTTTAGATGCAGGAGCTTGTACCTCCTCATCTTTAGATTGAGTGTTTTGATCCTTCTTGGGATCACAGTCAAAGTATTTCTCAATGGCGTTCCTCTTTTTTCTCTGCTTGCTCATTTTCCCAGCCTGAGCCTGTTTTTGGGGTGCTTCCTGAGCTTTTGCTATACTCCCACAAGGGTCTCAATATGTGAGGCTCTGTCCTCCCTCCTGGTCTGTGAATGATCATATACGCCCCCCTCTGCCACGGGGCTGAGGTGGAGCGGGGCCTCTGCTGTTCTATTGGGGGGCCTAGACTGCGATCATGATCTGAATGTGGTCAGAGCCTGTCCTGTTCCAGGGGCAGAGGACAGAGCTCTGCAGTCTCTCTCTCTCTCCACTCCCCTCCCTAGGTTCAATGGGCTCATGCCCTGGTGGTCCTGCTTACTGGCTCTGCCTGCTTCAGTTCCTGGATCTGGGTGCCCTGAGGGCTGGGCTTCATGTGCTTGCTCTGGCAGAGGTCCCTTACTGTTCCCCCAATTTGTGCTTGGTGATCCCCGGGGCGTAAATCAGGAAACTCCCCCACTGCTGTGAGCCGCAGCTCCTGGCACCCCGGGGCTGCCTCTGGGAGGCTGAAGTTCTTTCGCTCTGGTGGGCCACCCCTCTGGCGGGCCTCCCCTCCAACCCCGGGGAGCAGAGCCTTTCTGCTCTTTTCCAGGTTACCTTGAGTAGGAGAACTGCCTCCCTGGGTTCCTCTGTGGATTCTGCAACTCGAAAATTTAGTTAGAGTACTTAGCTTATGAGTTTTATGATAGAGCTCCTAAGACAGCATTCTGTCTTGTCGCCATCTTGGCTCCGCCCCTCTCTGGTCAGTTTTGTTGGGTTGCCTTTTTTCCTTCTTTCTTTTTTATCCTTTGTTACAAGGTTTTATGGGTAAAGAAATAAAGTAAGAAGTAAAGGTTTTGTTAAAATCAATAATATCAATTTTTAAAAATTCATAATAGAAAGGTTAGTAAAGGGACAATGATATGCCAAAGGATTAGCATTTAGGATATTGTTAGGACTTCAGTTGTGATTTCATTGGTTTGAAAAACTCTTGGAGAATGAAATTTCCTCCAACAATATCACTTGGTACTTTATCACTTACAATTTTATAGAGGTGCCTAAAGCATTGGTATCAAAAATCTGGCTAATTCTGACTTGAGTGAAACCCAAATAATGCTATTAGGAAATAGTTAAAATAAAAAAAGTACAACACAATTAATGTTAATTTTGGTTTTCTAAGTCAATAATTGGAATTTGAAGTCAATAGGCTGGACAGCACTAAGAAGTTATGTAACTTGCTCAGGGTCACACCACCAGTCTGTGTCATTTAATTAATGGATATAAATCTCAGTCACAGACATGAATCTTTAAGTAGAGAAAAACTAGGATAAAGGTGATCTGGAAACAATGCCAGATTCAAAACTTCAACAGGATAAATGAATGTTATAATTCAAAGAGCAAATCCAGAAACTTGTCAATGTACTCAATGACAGATCCAAGCACTAGCTGGGAGATCTGAGGGTTGAGTTCAGGAGAAAGCACTTAAAAAGCAAAGGGGAGGGGGCAGCTAGGTGGTGAAGTGGATAGGGCACTGGCCCTAGAGTCAGAAGGACCTGAGTTCAAATTCAGTCTCAGACACTTAATATTTATCTAGCTGTGTGACCTCGGGCAAGTCACTTAACCCCATTGTCTTGCAAAAACAAACAAAAAAGCAATGAGGAATTGTTTATAGAGAGAAGGTCAAGGGAATCACATAGAGGTAGGTATATAATGCTTTGGATGAAGATTTCCTTCATGCAAAGGATCAACCTAATGTAACTGCAATATCATTTTAAAGGCATCAGGATGCTAAGAATGCCTTCCCATAATTCTAGCATCCCATCTATGCAGATATCCAGCTAAAGACACATAGCCATTGATTCAGGCAAATGGTTTATTTCACTTAAATGGTGGAAAACAGCTTTCAAGTATGGTGATTTCAGTTTTACTGTTGATTATATAATGCTACTCTTGAGTCAGAACCTCTCAAATGGCATAAAAGTCCCAGGTAAGACTTTTGGATCCCTTCTCTGGCTTGTTTCCCCCCAACCAGATTACTAGAAAAATTCAATAATACCAAAAGGGTATTGGTGTCAACTCCCTTTGTAAATACATAGTTCATAGGATTCAAAGAAAAAGCAGGCTTATTTCCACATCAAAAAGAGCAAATAGGAGTCGCACAATTGCTAATAGGAAATAACACACTCACCTAGGAGCAACTTTCCCCAAAGGTCAATATTACTTTAGTTTAAGTCACTTAAAGTCTTGCCTTTGAAAGTCTCCCAACAAACACTTCCTCTAATCAACTACTACTCATTGCCATAGTTCCTCATCCATCCTGGACAGAATCTTTCAGCTAGTAGTCTTCTAGAAAATAGCATCTCTAGATCTTTTCTCCTATGGTTATCTTGGCTCTCCATCATGTGTCCCATATTGCAGGAGTGATTTGTAGTTTCTGACTAAGCAAACTGTATTATAAATCAGGATACAGATTCTGATTTGGTTGCGTCTTTACAAAGTCTTCCCTTGCTCCTGATACTTCTGGACCCACAGGTATTAGAAGTTGTCAGTCAATCAACAAGAATTTATTATTTGTCAACCCTTGAGAGGAAGGGGGGAAAAAAGGAGAAAGAAAAGGAGTAGGAGGAAATGGCAAAGGAAGAGAAAGGATGGGGGGGGGAAGAAAAATATGCTCCCTGCCCTCTAGGAGCTTACATTCTAATGGGTGAGATAACATGAAAACAACTAAGTAATGGACAATTTATTTACAGTATAAATTTACAGTATAAATAAATATATTTACTATATAAAAGGGAGGTAAAGTGAAGACATGTAGGCAGGTAAGATTTGAGCTGAATCTTGAAGAACCAGAAAGCTGAGTTGAGAAGACCTTGTGAAACAGACAGTGAAATAGCACTGCAGGATAGTGATGATCTGAGTAGAAAGAAGGGGACATCTAAGAGAGATGATGTGAAGGTACAAAATAAGACAAGCTGATCTCTGAGGTCCCTTTCAGCTCTGTGTCTACAATCTAGTTATCTTAAGAACTTAAGTAAACTTTATTTTGAATCCTGAGGAATTATACCTATGGAGAAATCACCCTACTCTTTGGCATCTCTATGATGTTAGAAATAATTTCAACAGTTAATGTTTACATAGCATTTAGACAATGTTATTGTGGGGTTGTGAAAATAAAAATTAGTAGTGGTGGTGGTGATAGTGTAGGAGGTTATTATTATTACTGCAAGGTCTTTTTGCTTCATTTTCCCACCTCCTCCTCTTCCTCCTTTCCTTTCTTCTTTTTTCCTCCTTTCAAGTTTGACAAATAATAGTACTATTATTATCTCCATTTTATACCTGAGAAAACTGAGGCTGAGAGAAGCTGTCTATGGTCATATAATTAGTAAATATGTGAGTTGGGTTTTAAACTCAGTTTTCCTAACTCCAGGTCCAAACCTCAATCCACTGAACTACCCTATGTTGTTATATGTTGCTAATTTGTCTGCTCAGTCATTTTCTTCTCATTACCCATTAGAGACTTTGAAAAGGGGAGGAAAAGAAGAAGTGAAGCAAAGTGAAAGGTATTCAATTAACTTCCTAGCCAAGGTATTACCATAACCTTTAATTGAAAATTTGTTCCATCTAGAAGCTTATTCATGTTTATATATATATATATATATATATATATATATGTATGTATATATATTTATGTATGTATGTAATTTAAAGCTTTATAAACCCTACTTACTACAATTTGTATACAAGCTTTGAGTTCAGAGTGAGAAAGGAAATTCAAGAGGGAAAATGCTTTTCCTCCCAGCTCTTTTTGTAGAGCATATTGGGGGGCTATTATTTTTTCTTGCCTTTCTCCTGGTCAAGAAGATTCCTGATGTTCTCAAAAGTAAAGTGAAAATCTAGAAGGGACATACCACCCTCTTGTAAGCGAACCTAAAACTTTTTTGCTATGCAGTTAGATTAAATGTCTTTTATTTTACAGTGATTTATCCTCTAGTTGGCTGATAAATGTGAACACATCAGAAGGGGGCTCATGATATAAGATTTTTGAATGGGTAACTGTTGTAGGGTCTGATGTGTAAAATAGATAGAGTAACTTACTGAACAACTTACTAAACTTATTAAACAACTTACTGAATCTCCAGAAATTGGACTAAATTTTGAGGAAAACAATATATGTAAATATATATTGTCCATATATGTTATCCATAAGAAGCTTATATTATAATGGCAAAAGACAACATACTAAGGGGAGGTGAAAAGCAAGATGGGGGAGGAGAGAAGCATGATTTGGAACTGGTGGCCAGGAAGTGAGGTGTTGGTCTAATTCCAGAGAAGTTAAGATTAAAGCTCATCAATCAGGATGGTTCCACAAGTAGAGTCCAAAGTTCCTGTGGGGACAAAGTGGAGATAATGAACTATGGGTGGAGAGGAAGCAGCCTGTTTTGGAGCTGGAGACCAGGAAGTGAGGTACAGTCCCTGGTTCCAGGCAATTATAAAGCACAACACATTTCTCAAAACTCAGGGTGGTTCCAGACCCTATCCTAAATTCCTTCAGTTGGAATCAAGGGCACAAAAGAATATGCTTATCTCAAGTCAGATTTTTTTTTTAATGTCACTAAACAACATGTAAATGTACAAATATAGCATCAGCATAAGGTAAAACAGATTAATGAAAACTGGTAGTATAATGGTTTTGAATTTGTCTTGGGGCAATCTCGGAGTTTGCCACTAAGCCCCCTCATTTTGCAGAAGAGAAACCTGATACTTGGGAAGATTAAGAAATTTGCCCAAGGCCACACAGATAGTAAGTAGCAGAGAAGGTTTGTAAATTCATATCTTCTACTTCCAGAGCTTTTCCACTGCCTCAGCTTTAAATATTTTTTGGAAGTATTTCAAATATAGCACCAGATTGACTCTGCACTTTTGGATAGTTCAAAGCAGCTCTGCCCTTGATCCAGGACCAGTCACAGTTAGATTTAGGAAAGAAGTCAGAAGCCTCTTTGAGCCTACACCCTATGTCTCCTGGTGCCCTTCTGCAGACAGGCTTGAAGATGAGAGAAAGAGGAATCAGAAAGACTGTAAAGCAGCCAGTCAGCAGAGAAGTACCTAAGGACCCTTAGACTGGGTGAGAGGGTGTAGGGGCATATCCCCTGAGTTGTTGGAAATAGAACAAAAGGAAAGATAATCATGAATGGGATGAATGGAAAAGTGCTACCTTTCTCTCTGCATCTCCTTTAGAGGCACAGATGTCACTCCAACCCCAGCTGTTCCATCCTGGATAGCAGACACCATGCCCATGTCCTTGGGGAATTAATCCAGTCAGTTCTGGAACTCTGCCCATTCCATCAGGAGTTTTGGAAACTTGCCATCTATTTGGCTGCTGCAAGATAGGCTCCTCCCACCATTCCCCACCACCTACACACGCGCGCGCGCACACACACACACACACACACACACACACACACACACACACACACACACACAGCCCTACATTAGTCTGGTAAAGTGATCAAATCAATACCACCATTCCTCCTGAGAATGACATGTCAATGAACTGCCTGTGGCTCTGCTCACAATTCTTGTAATTTCATAGACAAAATTCCCTCATCTGAGGGATGTGTGTTTGTATGGAGGCACTATTTCCTGAGAGAAAAATATCTTACTTTTGTCTGTGACTCTTCAGGTCTGGCAGAGTGCCTGGTATAGAATCGTTCTTAATGAGTTTTTTTAAATTAATTCATCAGAAAAAGGCATTTTAATTTCATAAATTTCTAGAACTGATTCTATTTTAATAAATATGTTTAAAATGACCACAAAATACCAATTTCACTACAATTATTCCACAATAACTTCATTCCTTTGGTTCTAAAAGGGCCTTCAATTCCTTGAAAAAACTCCCCTTGAAAAATGTAAAATCCCCAGAGAGGGATTTTGATATCTTAAACCAATTTCTGCCAAAAATCTCAAAGATCTGTTAATACTACAAGCACTACAACTGGAATTAGTTGTTTAAATAAAAGAAAGAGAAGGAAGGTGGAGAAAGAAAGGATGGTATTAGGAGATGGGGAAAAGAGAAAGAAAAGAGGGGTGCTGTGAAGAAACTGCTTCTGTTCTCTGGCACTAATCCCTAATTCCAGAAGCTGCAGGTGGGTATTCTAAACCACATTCTGAACCACCAAAAGCCTAGAGCCAGACATCAACAAGGGTTGATTCCTGTTATGAATTGAACAGCCTGGGTCATGTCCCTGGCTCACTCTGCAACCCACAGAAAGGCAAAAATGCTTGATTCCAAGTTCTCATCAGAAATCTGCATTTTGCTGCAAACACAAAGATGACACTAACCTCCAGAGTATGAATCCCACAAAAGAAGACTTGGGGTAAATACAGATTCACAAGAGGAACTGCAGAAATGGGGATCTGAAACCACCATGAGTGGGTCTCCCCTTTCATCTCTATTTGCCACCTGTGAAATGCCCCCCAGTGATGCTGCCATACTTGATTTGACCCTCCCATTGCCAACTTGCAGACCATGGATATTGCGAACTCTCTGACCCACCCTGTCATTTATACAGTATTTTCAATTACTCTCTCAGCAGCATAGATTGAGAACAGTTAGTTCCCAGCTGCTCTTCCAGACTCCTGCTGTACTTGTGTCCTCGTTGTCTATATTGACAACTCCCTATGGTGCTGAGTTCCTATAGGGAGGGCAGGGTCATCTCTTCCTGCATGTAGTTTGCTTATTTAAACTACTGGTTGATGCTGAAGGGAGATGGGAAAAGACAAAACTTAATGCAGTTTTTTTTTGTAATCTTATATTTATTTGTTTTTATTTTTGTACAAATGGTGTTTTTTTATATATTACTAAAATATTCTTAAGAGTAAACATAGTAGGGGCGGCTAGGTGGCTTAGTGGATAAAGCACCGACCTTGGAGTCAGGAGTACCTGGGTTCAAATCAGGTCTCAGACACTTAATAATTACCTAGCTGTATGGCCTTGGGCAAGCCACTTAACCCCATTTGCCTTGCAAAAAAAAAAAGAGTAAACATAATGCCCCCCCAAAAAAACACAGACCCTCATGAGCAATAAAGAGAAAAAAATAAAAATTTAAAAAAATTTAAAAAAATGTGCTTCAGTCTGTATTCCAACACCATCAGTTGTGTTGTTGGTGGATCACATTCTTTATGATAAGTCCATCACAAAAGCTACTTCCACATTTTTCCACCATTGCCATTGCTGATTGCAACTCCCTCCATTCATACCTCCCCACTACCACATACTATATTTTCTCTCTCCTTTCACTGTGTCCCTCTTCTTAAAAGTGCTCTAGGGTAGCTGAGTGGCCCAGCAGACTGATCACTGGCCCTGGGACCAAGATACCCCGAGCCTACATACCATCCCTTAGGCCCAGCATCCACCCCACCCTGTGGTCCCAGACAGGCCATCTAATCCCAGCCTCTTGCAAAAAGTAAAAAAGAAAATGTGTTAGATCTGACCACTCTCCCCCATGGTCCACCCTCTCCTCCTTCACTCACATTCCCCCCCACCTCCCCTGTCCCCTTTTTCTCCTTTCTATTCTATATGTCTATACCCCATTGAGTATATATGCTATTTCCTCTCCAAGCCACTTCTGATGAGAGCAAAGTTTCCCTCATTCCCCCTCGCCTTTCCCTGTGCATATCATTGCAATAGCTCATTGAAAAAAAAAAATATATATATATATATATTTTTTTTTGCAGGGCAAATGGGGTTAAGTAGCTTGCCCAAGGCCACACAGCTAAGTAATTATTAAGTGTCTGAAGCCAGACTTAAACTCAGGTACTCCTGACTCCAGGGCCGGTGCTCTATCCACTGAGCCACCTAGCTGCCCCTCATTGCAATATTAAAAAAAAAGATCTTAAATGAAATATCTTAGCCTATTTCACCTCTCCTTTCTCTTACTCCCATTACATTTCCTTTTTAGCCATTGACTCCATTTTTACAATATATTACATCTTCAAATTCAATTCTCTCCTGTGCTTCATCTATAAAAGTTCCTTCTACCTGCTACATTAAATGAGAAGGTTCATATGAGTATTATCAGTGTCATTTTTCTATACAGGAATACATTTAGTTCATCATCATTAAGTCCCTCATATTTTACCCTTCTCCTCCACTCTGTGCTTCACCTGAATCCTGTATTTGAAGATTAAACTTTCTGTTCAGCTCTGGTTGTTTCAACAGGAATAATTGAAATACCCCTGGTTCATTGAAAGTCCATCTTTTCCCCTGGAAGAAGATGTTCAGTTTTGCTGGGTAGTTTATTCTTGGTTGCATTCCAAACTCTTTTGACTTCTGGAATATTTTATTCCAAGCCCTATGAGCCCTTAATATAGTTGCTGCTAAGTCCTGTGTGATCCTGACTGCAGCTCCATGATATTTGAATTGTGTACTTCTGGCTGCTTGTAATATTTTCCCTTTGACTTGGGAGTTCTGGAACTTGGCTATAATATTCCTGGGGTTTGTTTTGGATTTTTTTAAATCTCTTTGTATCTCTTTCGGCCTGCTTCCGTTTCTTGGATCTGGGCTGCTGAGTCTACTGCTTCTTACTGAGTGCCCTGAGGGCTGAGCTTCGTGCTTGCTCTGGCAGAGGTCTCCCACTGATCTTCCAAGTTGTGCCTGGTGCTCCCCGGGTTTCGTGTTGGTCAGGAAATGCCCCTGTTGCCACGAGTTGCAGGCTCCCAGGTGCCCTGGGGCTGCCTCTGGGAGGCTGAAGATCCTTTATTCTGGCGGCCGCCCCTCTAATCCTGTGGAGCAGAGCCTTTCCACTATTTTCCAGGTTACTTGGGCTGGAGAACTGCCTCACTGGATTCTTCTGTGGGTTCTGTCCCTTGAAAATGTAGAGTCATAATTTTATGATTTTTGAGATATTATAGAAAGAGCATCTAAGAGAGGCTCTTCTCCTGTCGCCATCTTGGCTCTACCCCACTTAATGCAGCTTTAACCAGGGATTTATTCTTTATTTTTGAATAAGACCAATGACACCAAGACACCAATGACTGAAATAAGGTTGTGGTTTGTTTGGCTATGGTGGGACAATACATTTGAAAGAAACTACACAGATCAGGCTCAGGTGGTCCATTAGAATATTTAGAGTAGAAGTTGATCTGGATTAGCACAACTCATGTTTCTTTTGTTCTTCTATGCCTCTGCCCTGCTCATAGAACATCTTTGTTTGAGGGCACAGCATGCCCTTCTTCACTGTCAATATTAAAGTTCTTCAGAGATACCTTGAGAGTTTCCTTATACTGTATGTAAATGCTTACCTTGTGCAAGTTCTCTGTAAAAGTCTTTTGGGTAATCATGCATTTGACATTCATACTATATGGTAATGCTTGGTGGTTCAATTCTAGAGAGGATTTCAGTGCCTGTACTTTATTTTGCCAGGGAATCTTCAGAATCTTCCAAGAGAGATTAAACTACAGTAAAGTTAGAGGTCCAATTCTCTTC
The DNA here is from genome assembly GCF_037893015.1 of Macrotis lagotis. Classification (NCBI taxonomy): domain Eukaryota; kingdom Metazoa; phylum Chordata; class Mammalia; order Peramelemorphia; family Peramelidae; genus Macrotis; species Macrotis lagotis. Next base: position 515,885,803 of record NC_133658.1, on the reverse strand, counting down.
CTCAAATAGTTTTATATACATCACCACAGGTTGCTGACCAATGTGATAGAAAGAAGAGGAAATAAGCCAGAGCAAGTATCATTTATATCCTATTGTCTGAAGGATTGGTTTCTACATTTGCCTTCTATAAAATTCTACCATTCTAAACACAACATATGCTTTACTATGGGCAGCTAGGCAGCCCAGCGGGTAGAGCACAGGCCCTGAAGTTAGGAGGAGTTGAGTTCAAATTCATTCTCACTTACTAGCTGTGTGACCTTGAGCAAGTCACTTAACTCTGAGTACCTTGCTATCTCTAGTTATTCTGATTCACATATAGCTACTGGATGGATATGGCTTTGGAGGAGAAAGTGAGGCTGGTGACTTAGCACAGCACCCCCTCCCTCTACTCTAATTCATATGCATGATATGGTATCACCTTCCTGATTGTCATGGCTTTCTTCAAAAAATGAAGGAAAAACATCATCATGCTTTTTATATTTTATAATCTCAGAATACAACTTGATTCTTATTTTGACCCAACTTTATTTTTAGGATGATATCTTGCTGTTATAATACTCTATTGATAGAAAGATTTTTCTGGTATTGAGCATATAATTTATTCATATAAATCCTCTTTGGTTTCTCTGAAATAATTCCTGTCAAAATTCCATTACATTCACATATCTTAGTTTTTTTTCTCTCCAGCTACTCTCTAATTTGTAGCCACTCATAGAGTTTTCAGATTTTTCCTATAATAAAAAAGTGCTTATAAGACTATTTTTGTATATATCTGTCCTTTTCCTTTTCCTATGATCTCTTTGAGGCACATTCTAGCACTGGTTATTGCTAGGTCACAAGGTAATCCAGGTGATAGACTTTGGTACCTAATTCCCTTACTTTTCAGAATGATTGGACTAATTCACAGATTCATCAACAATATATTAATATACTTGCCTTCCCACTACAACAAATGTAATTTTTTTATCATCTATTCCAAATTTAATCAATAATTTTCCAAACAGACTTGTTCTGATTTTTACCTCTTATTATTTATAATTTGGAACATTTTTCATATACCTATTGATGGCTTAGATTTTACCCTTTGTTTATGTATATCCTGATGATTTATTATTAAGAAATAACTCTTGTTTGGGCAATTCACTTAACGTCATTGCCTTAAATAAGTAAAATAAAAAAAACAAATAAATAACTTGTTATTTTATATTTTTATTAAATTTCCTATAAATATTAGTTGTTTATCACTATCTTATAAATTGGATATCAGACCTTTATCAGCAGAATTTGCTGGAAAATATTTTTTGGTAACCTATTCCCCTTCAAATTTTTCTTGCATTGATTTTGTTTGTGCATAAACAAACATATTTCCAGTAATCTTCTCTATTGCTTCCTTGATCAAGAATTCATTCCTAAAATGAAATTGTAAAAGATATATCTTTCCCTGCTTCTCTAATTTGTTGATGAGATGATCTTTTTTAATCTAGGTCATATATCCATTTGGAGTTTATTGTGTTATTTGGTAGGGAGTCTTAGTTTCAACCTAATTTCTTTCAGACTGCTTTCCAGTTTCCTTAGCAATTGTTGCATATAGTGAATTCTTACTGCAAGAGCTTGGGTCTTTGGGTTTATCAAATGTTATGCTGTTTGTTTCTATATGTTTTATTTTCAGTCTGCCCTTCTGATCCATTTTTTTCCATTTTTTAATAAGTACCACACAATTTTGATGCTTTGTAATAGCTTGAGATGTGACAGCCTAGTCTTTCTTCTTTTCCATACTTTTAAATTATTTCCCTAGAGATTTTGTTTCTCTGATGAATTTTGTTGCAATTTTTTTCTGAATTACAAATTATCTATTGGCAGTTTTATTCATGTGGCACATAACACATTAATTTAAATTATATTATTAGTTTTGTTATTTATTTAAATTTAAATAATTTAATTAATTTTACATTATTTTAACTTTTAAATTTTATTATTCCTCTCCTTTATCTGTCAAGTGACCAGGGAAAAATCTGAAATAAACTCAAAAGAATTAAAAATAAAATTTAAAATTAAAAATGAAATAGAATAATTGCTAATGTTTGGGCCATGCTTATATAATAAAACTAATAATATTATTTAAATTAATTTACTAAGTCAGTGCCAGATGAATAAAATTGCCAATAGTAACAAAATTCATCAGGGGAATAAAATCTCTAGAGTATCTAAATGAAGAAGAGGGGAGCAGGGGGATAGAAGGATATGTGTGATTTACCCAAGTCAACTTATGGTTTAGCAACAAGGGGAAGATTACCCTTGTAGTATTTTAGTAAAGAAAAAGTTTGTAGAGAAATGGGTGAGAAGGAAGGGAAAGATACTGAAAGGGGAAGGGGGAAAAGAAGATTTTGTTTTGGTTATGGGAGGGGTTCTCAATGATAAATGCTCCTAAGAGTAAAGACAGATATTCTGTGAAAGGAACTGGGGACATTGTCTTGGGTGTTCTCTGGAGACCACTCATCATACTTCAGGAGATGCGAGTTAAAAATACTAAGGTCAACTGGCATCTGGGGCAGAGGGAGCATGGATCCAGGAAGGACATTTTGAGGCAAATGGGAAAAGATTTTAATAACAGGGAGGTTGTATATCAGTAATGGACTATATAATTAGAGGGATGAGAGAGAGAGAGAGAGAGAGAGAGAGAGAGAGAGAGAGAGAGAGAGAGAGAGAGAGAGACAGAGAGACAGAGAGACAGAGAGACAGAGAGACAGACAGAGACAGAGACAGAGAGACAGAGAGACAGAGAGACAGAGAGAGGGGTATGCAGGGAACAATGGGGTAGTGTCCTCTCTATAAATTGTAGGAAATGGCATTGTTTTGGGAGTGAGGCACATTGGAAAGGGGAAATATATGCAATCCTAAACGGTCTGCAAATCTTTTTTTTTCATTTTATTGAATTGATAAATATATTTACATTTAAAATTATATGATTTAAGTTTATATTTTTCATCATTTGTTTCTAATATTGTCTTTTTCCCCCATGTTATGTTTTCTTCCTTCTTCTGTTACAAACATAATACTATGTCTCTTTGGTTACTTTAGCTGACTCTAGTCCCACTAGTTCTATAAGTTCTATAAGGCAATGGTATAAACTGTCTAGGCAGGAGAGCCCAGAACAGATACCTCAGAAGTTTTGATTCCATGAGGACTATAGAGTATAAAAGAGAGAGAAAGAGAGGATAAAAAATGAAGAGTAAGAGATATCCTCTTTGGAAAGGGACATAAAAATCAAATTTAAAACTAATTGATTCTCACATCAACCCCAGGACTAGTTGAAGGAGGTGGGGGGGGGGGGGAGAATTTACTTGAACCAATAGAGAAGAAAAAAGAAAGAATAAAATAATCAGTTAAAAGCAGGAAAGAAAAAAAGGAATTAAAGTAAAATTTCAAAGGGAAGGAGTAACCAATGGAAGACTGATAAGGGGTGAGGGAAAGAAAGCCAGTGGGAATAGAGCCATCTTAAAATCAAGCTAAAAAGTAAATGAAGAGACATAGTATTGTGTTTATAACAGAAGAAATAGGAAATCATAACTTGAAACAAAACTACAATATTAGAAACATATGAAGAAAAAATATAAACCTAACTGAATTAACTTTAAATGTAAAATTGCAGGAGTTGCAATCATGCTATCTGACATAGTGAAAATAAACATTTAAAAAATTAAAAAAGGATAATCATGGAAATTATATCATGCTGAAAGATGCCTTAGACAACAAGCTAATATCAATGATAAATTTTATACTCCAAAGGCCTCAACAATCAAATTCATATGGGAAATATTAACTGAGATATAAGAAGATATAAATAGTAAAACAATAGTGACAGACTTCAATTTCCCCCTCTCTTAATTTTAGATAAATCTAACTGAAAGGTTAACAAAAAGTAAAATATGGAACTGAAAATTGCTAAGAAACTAGAGTTAAAAAGACTTGTATCTTCTAAATGGAGCTACATAAAACATGCCTATTTCTCAGCACCACATGGAACTTTTATTAAATTTAAACCAGTTATTAAAGAACAAAAATATTGCAAATGAATTTTAAAAATAAAAACAGTAAATGAATCCTTTACATCAATAAAAATAGTCATTGGTTCAGGAATCAGAAACAAAAGATACTTTATAGTGAAATTGTAAATAGCATACTTTGTGCCAAACACTATTCTCAGCTCTTTACAATTATTAACACCTTTGATTCTCATATCAGTCCTAGGAAGTAGATACTGTTATTATCCCTGTTTTATGGAGAAGGGAATTTGGGTAAAAAGAGGTTGTGACTTCCCCATAGTCACGCAGCTAGTAAGTGTCTCAGATCAGATTTGAATTCTGATCTTTCAGTTACTCCACCTAGTTGTCCCAATAATAAGTAAATCAAGGGACACATTATTTTAACAATAAATAATTATGTAAAATAAAATGCTGATACAGAAACATATCAAAATTTCTGGAACACAACTAAAGTAGTCCTATAGAGAAATCAGATCTTCACAAATCTTAAAAAATGGAAAAAGAAAGAATTAACTGGATAGACACTTGTAAAAATTAGAAAGTCAACAATAAACAATCCTAAAATAATCACAAAAGAGGAGATATTAAAATTAAAGGAGAAATGGATAAATTGGAAACAATAATATAAATAGAAATGACAAAGAAAACTAAAAGTCACTTAGTTGCCCAAATATTTGCTAAGTATCTGCAAGGTTCCAGGCCCTAAAGCTCTGAGGACAGGAATATGAAAAAGAAAGATAGTCTCTGCCCTCAAGGAATTTACAATCTAATGGTAAAGACAACACATAAAATTAAGTTAAAAAGCAGGGGGTAGGAAGACATGGGAAATAACTCCAGGATTTTTGCTAAGAAAAAAACGAGATGGAGTCATGTAGTTAAAAAAACTGAGCAAAATAAATATTGATTAATCCTTAAACTATACTTCCTCTCTTAATCTATCCTGCCTCTAATTCTCCCTCTCCTTATCTCCTTTCACTCTTAATTTCCTGTAGAATGAAATGAATTTTTGTAATTAACTCTGTGTGTATATGTGTATTCTAACTTCTTTAGAACAGTTCAGATGAGTATGAGCTTCAAGTGTTAACCAATCCTCTGTACTTTCTCCTAATTGTTGTATAGATATCTACCTGTAGACTCTGATTATGAAATTATTTTCCTTAACTTTCTTTTCACTTCTTCCTCCCTTCTCCCCACTATATTCCATTTTCCTGTTTTTCATTTTATTCTTAAGATCATCAAGACATAATAGAATTATTCTATAACCATAATGGAATGCAGGCCTTTTCTAATGGAACTCCTGTGAAAGTTGATGATGCTATTTTAAAATAAATTATTAAAGATTTATCAATTCCATGTGTTTTTTCAAAGAAGTACATTTGCCATGTTCTTTTTTTTTTTTTTTTTTTAGATTTTTCAAGGCAATGGGGTTAAGTGGCTTGCCTAAGGCCACACGGCTAGGTAATTATTAAATGTCTGAGGTCGGATTTGAACACAGGTACTCCTGACTCCAAGGCCAGTACTCTATTCACTGTGCCACCTAGCTGCCCCACTATGTTCTTTTTATAGATGAGAAAAATAAGACCACAAGGTTTAAGTGACTTGTCCAGGGTCACACAGTTAGTGAGTGTCTGATGTCATATTTAACTCAGGAAGATGAGAATTCCTGTTTCCAGGTCCACCACTCTCTCCACTATGCCACCTAACTACCCAAATATTTATCAAGTTCATTCTATATTACAGGCACTAAACTAAGTTCGGGGGATACAAATACAAAAAAGAAAGATAGTCCCTGCCCTCAAGAATCTTACAAGCCAATGTTTTAAGAAAACACACAAAAGGAAGCTAAAAAGTTGGGGGTAGGCAGAAGGTACCCAAGGCATGATGAAGAGGTACAAAGAAATTCAAAAGCAATGTAGCTGGTGGGAAATGGGGGGGGGGGAACTGTGTTAAGTCCCTTTTAAAAATAGAATCCTTGAGCTCCTGCCCTCTAGTTAAAGAATCCATTCAGAGGATAGAGGGTAATGATGGGATGTGAGTACCAGGCAGAATTAAATTCTGAGCAAAACTAACAAAATCTCTAAGGATATACATAAATATTTATAATTCTTTTTGGAGTGATGAAGAATGGAGTTTTAGGGAGTATCCATATATTGGGGAATGGATAAACAAGTTAAGGTATATAAATGTAATGGAATACTATTGTGCTGAATCTTATCAGAACAGTAATCAACCAGGATTTCAGTCACGATGAAACATACCACCTATCTCCTGATAGAGGGATGAAGAACTCAGAATGCAGTGTGTGACAAAATTTTTTAGACATGGTGAATGTGGAAATTTGTTTTGATTGATTATACATGTTTATAATAGGTTTTGTTTTTCTTGTATAAGAAGTTGAGAAGGCAGATCTTGATGCTTAAAACAAATAAAATATTCTTTAAAAAAAGGCAAAAAAATCAAATCAATAAAGTAGCAAATGATGGAACCACAACAAAATCAGAAGGAATAAAAAGAATAACCAGAACATATTCTGCATAGTCATCTAATAACAAAATTGAGGGTGGCTAGGTGGTGCAGTGCTTAGAGCACCAGCCCTGGAGTCAGGAGTACCTGAGTTCAAATATGGCCTCAGACACTTAATAATTACTTAGCTGTGTGGCCTTGGGCAGGCCACTTAACCCCATTTGCCTTGCAAAAAACCTAAAACAAACAAACAAACAAATAAAAGCAAAATTGAGAACACAAAAGAAATAGAAGGCATTTGAAAATCTAAAATTTACAAACTATCAGAAGGTCAGATAGAAATCTTAAATAACCAAATCTCAGAAAAAGAAATAGATCTAACTGTATATGAACAATCAAAGAAGTTATCTCTGGTCTTAACAATTCCCCTATTAAACTTTTAATTGGCAATTAGAACCCATACCTCACAAATTATTCTCAAAAGCTGAGCAAGAAATCACTATATAGAATCCTTTTATGAGACAAATATGTACCTAATATCTAAACCAGGGAAAAACAAAATATACTCCTACTATCTAAGGCAGCAAAAGAAAAACTATAAACCAATATTATTAATAAATATTAACTCTAATTGTTTTTAAAAATCCCAGCAAACAAAATATAGAAATAATTCATTATAGCCAAGTTGGGTTTACACTAGGGATGCAAATCAATGTTAGGAAAACAATCAACATAATTAATCAAAATAAAGTTCAAAGCGTGCCAAACCACAAGACCATCTCAATAGGTGCAGAAAAAACCTTTAACAAAATAGAACATTGATTTACCCCCCAAACCCTATAAAGTGTATGCATAGAGAAACTTTTTTAACATAATAAAAAGTATCTATCTAAAACCAAAAGCAAGAATGTTATAGAAATACACTAGAACCTTTTGGTTAATATGATTATGCTAAATAGATTTCTGATGCCAATTTTAAAGATTATACTATGAAATAGTAAAAGAGAAGCAGATAATATACCTCTCATAGATATGGATGGATAGATGTATTCTTTTTTTTTTTTTGCTAGGCAATGGGGTTAAGTGGCTTACCCAAGGCCACACAGCTAGGTAATTATTAAGTGTCTGAGGCCTTATTTGAACTCAGGTACTCCTGACTCCAGGGCCGGTTCTCTATCCACTGCACCACCTAGCTGCCCTGGATAGATGTATTCGTAACCAAGAGATAGAGGTAATTACAAAAGATAAAATGATTAAATGAAACTATTTCTGAGCAGACAAAATTAATGTGCCTAGTAAAGGAAGGAAAATGGTTGAATGGCAAAAAAAAATCTTTGTATCAAATTCCTCTGATAAGGGTGAGATAGTCAAGATTTAAATATATATATACATATATAAAAGTTATATATAAAATGTGTATGTAATAGCCATCTCAATAGACAAAGGTCAAAGGACATGAATAAACACTTTAAAAAAAAGAATTATAATAAGAGAAATGCAAATCAAAACAACTCTGAGGCTTTATCTCACTTGCTAGAAATATGGCAATGGCAAAAAAGAAAATGCAATAGTCAGTGTTGGAGGTTCTGTGCAATGACAGGCGCACTAATACATTATTAGTGGAGCTATGAAATGGTATAACCATTTTGGAAAGCAATTTGAATCATGCAAATTAAGTTACCAAAATATTCATATCCTCTGAATCAGAGTTTCTATTTATCAGGCTTAAAGCCCAAGAAAATCATTTATAAGAAAATTCCCATACACACCAAAATATTGATAGAAGCATCTTTTGTGGTAGCAAAGAACTGGAAACAAAGTACATGTCCATCAATTAGATTGCACCTAAACAAATTGCTGTACATGAATAAAATGGAATGTTACCATGCCATAGGAAATGATGTGTTTTGTGAATAGAGAAGCATGGAAAGACCTACACAAACTGATTCAAAGTAATGTGGTAAGCAGAGCCAAGAAAACATTTTATATATATGTAGTTTTACTGTACACAATATATGACACATAGTATCATTGTATCTATAGTTTTTATCTATAGTTTAATTATAATACACAATAACTACAACAATGTAAATTGAAGGAACAAACACATAAATAAAAAATCAAAAGTCTACAATGTAACAAAACTATAAAGATAAAGTTTGACTCAAATGAAGAGAGATGAGAGGACACCCCCCAAAACACCCCTTTATGGAGATGGGAGTCCACAGGTGTTACACATTTTACATGTTTTTGGACTTTTTCAAGGTATTGATTAGTTGTGCCAATTTTTCTCTCTTTTTTGGTCTTTAAAAATTCTGTTTTTTACATGTAATTGCTTTCTGGGAGGGGCAAAAGGAGGGATTACTAAATATAACTATATTGCTATAAAAAACAGAAGAAATCAATAAAAACTTATTTTTAAAAAATCAATTTTAAATAAGATTATAAGCTTACCATCAGTGACCTATGAGAAATATTGAAGAGAAGAATTACAGAAATTTCCCTGCCCCCCCACTAGCTAGAGTCAGAGACCAGTCACCATTTCTTCCTTTGCCAGAACCCCATAATAAAAAGAGATTGGAACCTGGGTGAACCACTTTTGAAAAATTGAGATAACATATCATGCTAACTTTTAAAAAACAAATCTTGAGTCTCTGTTCTCTTAAACTTCTAAAGCATAGACTTCCTTATATTTATTGGTAATTTTAGTAACCTTTCACCTTTAGCATTTTAAAGTTTTCTTTCACAATTGCTCTGATTATTTTTCTTAACGTTTTTTCCTACCCCTTCTGTTTTCAGGGGGCACTATAACATCTTGTTCTGTTTCCTGTTTTCTTTTTTTCTTTTCTCTTTTTAGTTTATCCTTCATTCATTTTTCTCTTTCTCTTGCTTATTAGAAAATGTTATTCTTGATTTGACTCTACTTCTTCTCCATTTTTATTCATATCAATGTTCACCAATAACTTCCTATCATTTTTCTTTTTTCCTTTTTCTTGTTTTCCCTTTATTCCCTTTTCTTACCCTGTTTTCCCCTAACTAATCTCCTAGGAAAGAACATTTTTCTTAGTTTGCATTTTTTAAAGTCTCTTTCCTTTCCTTGTCCCCTTTGCCCTGCTTTTCTTGAAAATATTATTATGTAGATTCTTTATTATTTTCTAAAAATGGAGTTTCCCCACTAATTGAATGCTTCCAACTTATTTTAAACCGATTTTATTATCAAATGAATTATGTTGGTACATTGTTATATAGGCATATCTTGTTTTATTATATTTTTTATATTTTATTATATTTTTTATTATATTTGACAGATATGATTTTTGGTTTTTTGGGGTTTTTTTTACAAATTGAAGACTGGCAACCCTGCATCTAGCAAGTCTTTCAGCACCATTTTTCCAATAGCATAATAGATTCTGCCCCAGACCCTTACCTTAACTGTGTGACTTTCTGTTTCAAATGTGTCTGTGTTCCTCTGACTGGGATGACAAGTCTGATTTTCTGTAATGCTATCTGGAGGACTATAGGTTTTCAGCATTTCCAAAGTAATATTCCCCAAGAGAGATCTGCCTGCTCTGCACACTGATTCTTTTTTTTTTTTTTTTCGCAAGTCAGTGGGGTTAAGTGCCAGTGGATTAGTTACTTGGAACTTTTTTTTTTCTATGTAAATGGTATTACCTCAAATTGGATTTTAATCTGGTCACACACACACACACACACACACACACACACACACACACACACACACACATTAGGTTTTTTAGCAAGGCAAGGCAATGGGGTTAAGTGGCTTGCCCAAGGCTACACAGCTAGGTAATTATTAAGTGTCTGAGGCCTGATTTGAACTCAAGTACTCCTGACTCCAAGGCCAGTGCTCTATCCATTGTGCCACCTAGCCACCCCTGCACACTGATTCTTACCCAGGTAGGGACCCATGTGGAGTAGAATCCCTTGCTTCCAGGTGAGTCTGACTATTCTTCTCTACCCTGAAAAGCAAAATAAATAAATAAATAAACCAGCTAAGATTGGTAGATGAAAAAATAGGGAGGAAAGAGAGAAATGGAAGAAAATTATGAAAAGAGAATTATCAGCTTGGTAAAAGGGGTACAATATTTCACTGAAGAAAGTAACTCCTTAAAAATTAGTATAGGTTAGATGGAAATTATGGAATCTATGAGATTTCAAGAAACAGTAAGGCAAAATCAAAGAAATGAATAACATATAAGAAAATGTGAGAAACAATTGACCAAGAAAATATATCAGAAAAGACAATTTAAGAATTATTGAACAACCTGAAAATCACAATAAAAAAATAACAAGACCCTCAGACATCAGATATCAAGAAATTATAAAGGAAAATATCTGTATATCACAGAATCTGTGGGCAAAATAGTAACTGAAAGAATGCATTGATTATCTCCTGAAAGAAGTCTCCAAATGAAAACTCCCAAGAATATTGTAGCCAAATTCCAGGGCTCCTGGGTCAGAGATAATATTGCAAGCAAATAGAAAGAAAGAATTCAAATATTGTGAAGTCACTGTCAGGATCAAACAAGATTTAGCAGCTTCCATGTTAAAAGAGCAGAGGGCTTGGAATATGATATTCCAGAAGGCAAAGGAGTTAGGATTACAACCAAGAATAATCTCTCCAGCAAAACTAAATATAATCCAAAGGAGCTGGAGGTGGGGGGGTGGGGGGGAGAGAATGTATATTTATTGAAAGAGTGGGCTTTTAAGCATTTCCATTGAAAAGACCAGCACTGAATAGAAAATTTGACATTCAAACACAAGACTTGAGAATTTTAAAGTTAAATATGAATGAAAAATTGATTTACCTGAAAAAATGATATATGTAACTCAACTTTTTCATTATAGGGTAGTTAGAAGATGTCAACATAGGCAGAGAGCATGGGTCTGAGTCTCTTTTATGAGGATGATTTAAAAATATAATGAAAATGTGAGAAAGAAGGATAACTGGGAGAAGATGGAAAGGAGAGGAAGAATAGGGAAAATTATCTCACACAAAAGAAGCATGCAAGGAAGATGTTTTTTAAATGGAGGGAGAAATGTGAGTGGTAAGCAATAGCTGAATATCACTTTCATCTGAAATGTTTCAAAGACGGAAGAATATTTATATACATGCACAGTTAAGTGTAGAAATTCATATTGCCCAACACAGAAACAGGAAGGGGAAGGAACTAAGAGAAAGGGAGTAGTAGTAAGGACAGTATATTAAGTAGGGGCAGTGGTCAGAAGCTAAACAGATTTCTGAAAAGGAGTCAGTTGAAATACATGAGAGAATAGGGTAGAAGGAAATAAACAGCAATCATAACTATGAGGTATTTGGGATGAACTCACCCACGAACCAGAATCTAACAATACATTGTTTAAAGGAGATATCTTTGGGGGTTTCTGTTTGTTTTTTAAGAAAAGTGTGAGGAATGTAGGGCATTTGCCCTCCACAGAATGTAAGAGGAGATGGTTAGGTTAAAAAATAAATATACATTACAAAGACTGGGGTCTGCCTGTGGTTATTGGGCCAATGTGCAGGTATGTGAATACAAGACAAAAGAAATGACCCTGACCAATCATGAAGCTGACTGAGGGCCCCTGACCAGAGTTGACTTAGGGTCCTTGGCCCCTGAAAGTGAGCTTGGTTAGTGAAGTCCATACTTATTGCCATACACTTCCCTGTGCTTCTCAGTTTAATGACCAGGGCAGGAAAACATGTTAGAGAATAGTATGAGATGAGCATATTGACTAGACTGTAACCCTAATTCAGACCAATGACTGACTCAAAGGGGAGGAGAAAGTCTTTCAAACTACATATAAGACTAGATATTGTCACAATTCATAGTCTTTCCCACTAGGGGATATGCCCTTTTGTGCAGAAAAAATAATTAATTAATAAAAAGCTATTTTAATCATTTTGGACTAAATTTTTATAATTGTGAGCCATTTATAACAAAAAGGCATAGAGTTCAATTTACAGGATGAATAAATTACTACAAAAAGTTCATAGATTACAGCAAAAAGTGCATAGTCTACTAAAGGAAAGAAAGACTAAAGTGAAGGCAGGAAGCCACTGATCCCTAAGCAGTTGTGAGCTAAAGGGAAAGAGAGATTAAGGGACAGGACATGCTGATCCCTAAGCTGAGAAGGAAGTTAAAGGATAGTAAAATTTAGACCTAAATCACTATGAGATATTGAGTAGTAAGGAAAGGTAAAGGATCAGGAGAGTATAGGGGATCCTGCATTCCTAGAGCAGGCTGCCCTTCAAAGGCAGAACAACTCAAATGATGAATGAGTGAGCTTTTAAGGAGTACCTAAAGACATAGGTGGGGGAACATCTAGATGGGGGGAAGCTCAGAGAGTAGATGGGGCAATTTAGGTTTAGTTGATAGGGATAGACACTCACCTGAGGATGAAGTAATTAGGGATTTGTAGATGAGGGATGGTAGGTCAAAAAACTTAATCCTTTAAGATTAAGGCAGGGTTCCATTGTTTTATTGACAGGGACTTGCCTTTTGTCTGAAGGCAGGGATTTACTGAGTCCTTGCAAAGTACCTTACAAAAAGTTAATTGACCTCATCTCATAGCTTGGACAATGGGATGGCAGAGAGGGGTCAGTGTTAATGTAAGTAAGGGTACATGGTCAGTATAGAGGGAATAGATTAATTATAAAGCATATTTTTGCATCTAATATTTCCCCTTCTTCATTCTCCACTCAAACTAAATTGTTAGAAGGAAATTCATTTGGGAGTTGGGGCCCACCAAAGGACTCTTTTCTTCTGATGCTACTTTGAAAAGGGGACATAGAGCCAACCCTGCCTAGCAGGTCTGTTTGAGGAGGAGTTGGGGTGAATTCAAGAACTGCCTGATACAGGGGGTGCTGGCTCCCAGATTCCAGTTCAGGATGATATTGTCCTTGTGACACTAGATTGAGATGTATCTCTTGTAACCTGGAGGAAATCAACCTCACCAAAAAAAGATTAAACTGGCTCCCAGGTTCAGATAGGGGTCAGTAAGGAGAAAAGTCAGGAGCCCCAGGAAGAGGGCCCTGGGTAGAAAGTTACACATAGTAAAGATAAGGGTCTGGAGCAGAATGTATTATGCTTCTGATGAAGTTAGAAATCATGATGTTAGACAAAGCGAAAGAAAAAAATTAACCTAATTAAAAGAGATAGTGAAGAAAATTACATTTTGCTAAAAAGTACCATATACAATGATATAACATCAATATTGATTGATATTAGGTGCACCAATGGCATAGCATCCAAATTCTTGAATGAAAAGTTAAATTGTTGCTTTTGGGATTTGGGGTAAACAGATAAGGATAGAAATTTGGGGTAACTGAGAAACAAGAGTCACTGAAAGACAATTTTAAAACTGCTCGGGATTTTATTATAAAATATAGCAAAGTAAACTGTTCAATGACAAGCTATGCACTAGTCCTTCCTGTCCCAAGGTGCATGATCTCCAAGTTCAACATGCCCTTTCCTGTCACACCAGCATCTATAGCCAAGTTTAGGTGACCAGGAAAATAGGAGACAGGATAGAAACAACAGGGGTCAATTTACATCTCAAGAGCACACAGCCTTCCACAATTAACAAGACTTTTAACAGCATTAAAGCTACATTCACAGTTCTTTGCATCAAAATGAGTTATTGGAAAGCAAATAAATAGTAAAACTATAATAGAAAAGGACTTTAGTATATACCATTAAAACCTAGACAAACCTAATCTTAAAATAAATAAAAAGAGAAGCTAAGGAGGTGAATTAGAAAAGTTAGATATGATAGACTTTTGGAGAATATTGAATGGGAATGGAAAGAAGTATTTTCCCCCAATACCTTCACAAAAATTGACCATAAGGGTATAAAAATTGCACAAATCTAGAAAAACAGAAATATTAAATGTACTTTTTATAATAAAAATTGCATTCTGATAAAAAATTAATTGAAAATTAAATAAGCATATCATAAAGAAGGAATGGGTCAAAGAATAAATCATAGAAACTATCAGTAACTTCATTAAAGATAATGACAATAAGAAAACAAAAATTTGTGTGATGCAGTCAAATAGTAATTAGGGGAAATTTGCATCTTCAAACTCATCAATTAAAAGAGACAAATCAATAAATTTGACATGCAACTAACAAAAACTAGTAAAAGAAAAATATTTAAATCTCAAGTTAAATACCAAAATAGAAATTCTGAAAAATCAAAGGAAAGATTAATTAAATTGAAAACAAAAAATTGGACTATAAAACTTGGAGTTGGTTTTATGGAAAAACCTGATAAATTAGATAAACCACTGGTTAAGTTAATTTTTAAAAAAGGAAAGAAGAAGGGATGGCTAGGTGGCACAATGGATAAAGCACCAGCCTTGGAGTCAGGAGTAACTGAGTTCAAATCCAGCCTTAGACACTTAATAATTACCTAGCTGTGTGGACTTGGGCAAGCCACTTAACCCCATTGCCCAGCAAAAAAAAAAAAAAAAACCTAAAAAAAATTAAAAGGAAGAACAAAACAAAATTTCAAGAGTGAAAAAGGTGGTAAGTTTTTAAAGTAAATTCTTTGTGTAAGCTAATCACACTGTTAAGTGATTATAATTGACCTGGTTCGAAGAGGACTCAGAATTGGAGGATACTATTCATGGTGTTATACCCAGTGGCAGAAAAACTAGAGACCTCCCAATCCCTACTGATCCTAGAAGAGAGTAAAATGTAATATATCTGACTTTAGGTAAGATAGGCCAGGGTAAATATTGTTAGATTAAATTACTTTGATCACCTTTCATACTTAATCACAATGACTACTTCTCTTTAATCAACCAGGAAAATTCTAACTTGTCATTGGGTAAAGAACATTTAGGATTGGAAGTACAAGTACAGAATTAATAGGAGGGTATTGGTGGGCTCACACTTTAATAAGGAATACATCCCATGGAGCATGTTTCCACTAGTCTACTTTTAGTTCACCACCTGAACTGATTTCATACCAAAAGACCCAGGCACTTTATTAAAGCAATTCAATTATTAGTTATTCAAGGTGACTCCACCCTGAATGCACCCAATCTCAGATCTCTCTTGATCTCTCAGATCTCAAAATAAGGTCTGACTAATGCTTGGTTAATGCCTAAGAAAATCTGATGCTGCAGACTTAAGCAAGAAGATGGTTCACTAGATAGAGCACTGAACTTGGAATCAAGAAGATCTGAGTTTGAATTCCAAGTCATGCACTTCATAATTGTGTGATTCTGGACATATTTCTTAACTTCTTTCATTTTGAATTTCCTCATAGGAGTGATGATGTCTATAGTCTTTCAGGTCCCTTTATACTCAAAATCTATCATATTTAGCTCTGTGATAGCAGCAGACGGAAAACTCCATCTGTTTAAATAGAGAGAGGGATTCTACCTGACTCCCTTTCTTTTACTCTCCCATGTGACAAGTGGCTCTCCTTCTTAATCTTCTCATGAAGTGATGAGGGAGGAAAAGAAGGCTACATGTAGTAATGAAACCATATACATGGACTTAGGCAAGCTAGAAACTGGGCCTGGAATCCCTGACTGCTTTTTCTACATTTTCTTCCCTGAGGTTAGAAAATGGAATATCCAGGGCAGCTAGGTGGCACAGTGGATAAAGCACCATCCCTGGAGTCAGGAGTACCTGAGTTCAAATCTGCTCTCAGACACTTAATAATTACCTAGCTGTGTGGCCTTGGGCAAGCCACTTAACCCCATTGCCTAGCAAAAACTAACAAAAAAAAAGAGACATAGCACAAAGCCATGATTGGAGGGATTCATTTTAAAAGTACAGAGATGAGGTAAGATTCAAAATGTCCATCCAAAAATCCTGCAAACTACATTGTGTCTTAAGGTTTTAAGGATCCACATAACAGAAAAGCATATTGGTAGTTTCAAATTACTATATCTCTTTTAAGATTCTCTGTACATTTATGACCTTTTTGGTGTTTCATAGGACTTTTGTTTGGAACAAAAAATGCCTTTTCCAAATCTTTCTTTTTTCACCTTTGTTGGGGATCCTAAAAATGAGCCACACCTAAATGTTAAAAAATTTTCTCAGGGATTCTGGAACTGGAGATGTAAAGAAGCAAAGAGAGTGAGAAAAGTCTAATCCATTAGAAACTTGGTGCTCCCAGAATTTAATCTGGTTACCCAGTGTATGGGTCCAGAACACAGGGACACCTTAATGGAAAGAGACCAGGTGCAGAGTTCCAGCTCCTTGAACTTCAAAGTGGTTCTAATTGTTAAAAAGGATGACAGATTTAGAGTTGGAAGGTAGCTTAGAAGTCATCTAGCCCTAGTCCTACTCCACTCCGGCCTTGTTCAGGTGAGGAATTGAGGCATGGAAAAGTTGACATAACCAAGATCATACAGGTAGTATATGACATAGCTAAGACACAGAAGTGATGAAAAGGACTAGAAGTAGGACTAAAGTGACTTTTTTTAACTGCTAACTTCCAGAAGCACAGAAAATCCCAAGCCATGTTACTCATTGCCTCATTCTTGAATCATAGATTTGTAGCCAGAAGTATCCTTCCAGGGCAGAGGTGTACTCTAGAGTCAGTTCAGAATGAATTGGGAAAAACTGATTGTTAACTTTACAATATGAGTATTTACATATTAAAATCAACAAATCCTACAAATGAAGACTTGATTTATTATTTTGTTAATTGTCTACTTTCATGCCAAAAGAAAGTGATAAAATAATGCTATTTTTGCATATTAAACTTAAAAGTGTGTGTCATGTATACTTTTATATTTTTATTTTTCCTGGAGAGTACAGAGTTAAACATTTACCTAATGTTTAGAGATCAAGATTACATATATTTCCTAAGACCACATATGTTGCAGACAAGTCATATTTTTGACACAAACATACCCAGCACCTCTTCCATTGAACCATGATTCTTCTTTCTCCTCTCGCTGGCCCTACTTCTTCATACATTAAAATCCTTAGTACATATTCTCTGGGAATTCCTCAACTCTAATTAAAACCATAGAAATAGAAAAAAAAAAGAACCATTAAACTTATACTTTTAGAGAGGACTTGAGGTTAAGTGACTTGACCTTTAGACATAAAATTAGAATATGTCAAAATTAGTTTGACTTTTAAGCCTCACTTTCTCCCTTTTGAGTCTCCTTACACATTCCTCCCCTTCATGAATTCAGCAATTCAGGGACACTGGCCTTTCTGCTGTTCCTCCCTGTTGACACTGAGAGAAAAACTAAGATTAACTATAGGTCTTACCTGAATATAAATACAGAAAATGTTGTACTACCTGTGTAAAGTCTATCAGAAGCAAGAGTGAACTTGTGTAGAACAGAGAGGAAACATTTTGCAGTTCTTTCATATCAAGGACCTCTGGTCTGAGGCAGACAGAGGAATGTAGGCTTCCTTTGTTAATATGTTTTCTCAGTGGTAAGACCTTGAATCACCTGTTTGTGGAGAGAGGAAGAATTATCAAAGAACCAGGGATATTTTTCAGGAAGGAACATGGAGAACCCACATGGTAATTTTTTCTGTGTAATTTACAGACCCCAAAAAGGTGAGTAATAAGTTAGTCCTAATATTCTACACGTTGTACAGAGAGCAGAAACAATACAGAAAGAAAAATAATTTCTTTAAAACAGAAAGGTTACATTTGTCTCTTCTCTCCCTCTCATTCTCACTATCATTTTTTCTAAACACCCCTGCTGCACCCCTACTCCCACTCCCACACTCACAAATACATATTCCATGTTGTCTCACTCTAAATACAAATTAAAGGGCAAAAGGTAAGGCGGGTACTAAAGAAACAAAGAAAATATATGACTTTCTTGGCATTTCATATTTGACAATTTTATATCACCTGGATATATTTCAAGAGACATCAGTAAATCAGTTCCTTCACAGTCAAAAGAGAGTCAAGAAATGTGGCTGCTAACAGAAATTTTTTTTTTAAAAAAAGACAAAAGTAATATCAGTGCTATATTGACTGACAGAAATTTTTTCAAAGACACAGGTTTGTTCCTTCAAGTGATAGAGGATTCTATTCATAAGAACAAGTTTTTATCTGGTTTGTTGACTTTTGGAGGACTATGTAAAGGACTTACAAAGTGAACTGGTTAATTTAGGAAGTACTTGCATCCATCTGATTTATTGGAAAAGTAATGAAAAATCAAAATGTTAATGGGATGATACTATTATTGGAGCAAATAACATAAGAGTTAAGAGTCCGTAAAGTGGAGGACAACAAGATATAATTCATCAAAAAAAAAAAATTCAATTGCAAATTTATAGTTACATCTTTGAGTAGTGTAATATAGTAATGTCAAACTCAAATATCAAGAGATCCCTGAAGAATACATACTGACTTAGAAAACCACAAATTAATATTATCTATGTTGTATTCCATTTTTTTGTTAATCATTTCCCAATTATATTTTAATTTGACTCCTGCAGACTGTGAGTTTGACACCTCTGGTGTAGTGGTTAGGGAGCTGGCTTCAAGGTCCTAACTTCAAGGTCCATCTCTGACAAACACTAGCTAGATGACCTTGGGCATTAACCTCTGGGTAATTTCCTAAAACTCTAAGTTATAAAGGGGCAAATCTCCATTCCTTGAAGAAATTACTCACCAGGCACTCTCAGGATGGGTAATATCACAGATTGGTCCTTGTCCCATTGGTGGGACTGCCCAGCAGGGTAGGCTGAATTACAAATCACTTCTTAGTTTTTTTACCCCAACAACTTTTTCCCTATTTCCCTTCAGAAGTAGCCCTTGTGATGTGGACAACAGGCCACTCTTGTCATTCTGTCTAACTTAGCCCTCCCAAAGATTTATCTTTCTCTTACTAGTTCATATCTCAGGGGAATATGGTTCTGAAATCATGTCAATTATCAATTAAATATATGACTTAAATGCCCGACCATATCATACTAGAAATAAGAATTTAAATCTACTTTCTTTCTGAGTTGGTTCTTCCTTCTTAATCAATCTCACTACTCACATTCAAATAAATGGAACTGACATAAATATGAATAGTTAGCTTTTAGTATAAGGTTAGACATATACCAAGAAAATTTAAGCAATGCTGTTTTTAAAAGACAACAGTTTTAAATTTGGTTTCAATGTGACAAGGAGAAGGGAAGAAAAAAATAAATGTCTAGCTTCCCACAGCTCTCTGTTGGGTAATGGGTAAATGCAGAAAATAGGGAAGGCAGGTATATGTGAATGCATCCCCATACCCGGGGGAGCACAGATGGCAGAGGGAATCTCCAAGTCAGTCTCTCCAACAAAATGACGTTTCTGTATGTCAGCTGGGCACTGTCCAACTCTGGGTTCTTCCCTCTTTCATCCCAGTATCCAAGGCTCTCAGGGCTCCTCTTTGGCACCCTGGTCACGGGGAGCTGCCAGCTGGCCAGCATGCAGCTCAACCCACAATGGAAAAGTTCAGCATAAAGACCCCAGCTGGGATGCTATCCTGGCTCCAGTCTCTGTCATTCTCCATTGACCTCAAGGTCAAGTCTTTGGTCTTCTTCTTTTCCCAGGGGACAGAATTTCTTTATGTTTTCCAAAGTCAGTATGAATTCAGAAGCAACCCAAATTTAATACCTATGTTTGGCTCTCAGCTCTGACATTCTCACTGATCTCTGGGTGTGGCACTACAAAGAATTAAATTATACATTTTAATTTCATGATATATGAGATTATATATGGAATAGAATGTTGGGTTCAAAATGGGGCACCTTAAAATCTCATCTTGAGTTTTAAAAAATGATGGACCTAGGGGAGGCTAGGTGGTGCAGTGGATAAAGCACCGGCCCTGGAGTCAGGAGTACCTGGGTTCAAATCCGGTCTCAGACATTTAGTGATTACCTAGCTGTGTGGCCTTGGGCAAGCCACTTAACCCCATTTGCCTTGCAAAAACCTAAAAAACAAAACAAAATAGATTTGAGAAAGGAAAAAGATGCTGGAACAAAGTTTTCATATTGCATTTGAAAATTATGTATACCCTTTGTCGTAAGGGTTAGTAAACATTAAGTTCTTACTCTATACCAGAATTGTGCAAAGCACTAAAGGATACAGAGAAAGGCAAGAGACAGTCCCTGCCCTCAAGTAGCTCACAGACTTGTAAAGGAAGACAACATATTAAAAAGTCACTGAAAAGGAGGGGGCACTGAGGGGGAGAAGAGGGAACCACTATTGCAAGGGCAAGATGAACTCTTAGGAGAGCAGCCAGATAGGAAAATATCAGGTGGCCCTGGTTCCCCCCCTTAAATAGAGGATCTGGGAGGAGATCTCCAATGTCCACCCACTAATTCATGGAATGTAGGCTGCTTTTCCCTCTAGAAAGGATGTGAAATTGTCCTTGATAATTAATTGGTACAGAAGACATGCCTAGTTAATGTAGCTTCCCTGTAGTTTAAAAGACGGGAAAAAACCACAAACCCAGTTCCCAAGGAACACAGCCTCTTCAAGCTTGTCATACCCTTCTAATTGGGTGAGTCACTGTGGCAAAAGAAGAGGTGAAGGGACCAATACCCACGTGATTGAATGTTGAATTGAATATCCACTGTAAATAATCTTCTTTCTCTTAAATGTTAAATTGTCTACAAGTGCCTCATTTTGTTCCATCCCAGAGTCTGAACCACTTCACTAGTCTGAACCAGAATATTTGGCATAGCAGATAGGATTTGTTACAAATAACCTTAGAGAAAAGTGCAGAAAGTATGGTGCCAAAATAGGGAGATTTGGTAGAATGAATGCCCTGATATAGGAGACTGACATCTCCTAATAGCCATGCTTCTGGTGGCATACCAAGAAGCATCTGAATGGGAAAAGTCCAGTGGGAGTGTCCCAGTGAGAGTTAAAGGATATCAGTAAGGATAATAAAATTAGCATAAGGGCTAATTAATAACCCTAGAAAAACTATCTTGCTGAATAAGGAAAATGCAATAAACTGTATAAATATTCATCAACTAGAGACAGATTAAATATATTCTGTATCTTTCAGCAATTTAAAATGTTTTTCCAGTTGATTGAGTAGAAACCTGTGACAAATGTTATAAAATGTCACTTTTCATTTATTAGTGAATTTTCATAATTTTGTACATAGAAGTGATTGTAATTTCCAGACCCACCAGCTTCTATAGATCTGAATCCTCCCTGAAGACTATTAATTTGGAGATTATCTAGGAACTGTGCTAAATAGGTTTCTTGGGACTGTTTTTATATAGGATTTCAGAGTCCTTTAAAAACTGTGCCATATGAATTTTGTTAAGACTCTTTAATGCAAGGTGTTGGGGGAAAAGACAGTGAAAAGATAGTGTTTAAATTTCTTCAAAACACTGGAGAATCTTCCAGAAATGAGAATATAGACAAAGTATCAAATTCAACCCAGTGATTTACAGTGAATAGCAGATTTTTACTGTAAGAGGAAAAGGGTGATGGGGGTAAATTCCTAATCTGTGGGACCTTGGGTCATATGTAGTACTAAAGGATTTGTCTATTGAGGATAATTCAATACCCTGAGAATGCTTTTTCTCCCTCCCCAACCCCATTATAGCTGAGGGCTACATCAATTTGGAAGATGTTACTGCTTCTGTCCTTTGGAATACATGGCTTGGAACTCTCTCTGGGACTTCTAGTAAAGGACAGAATGAAAAACTTTTAGACTAGTTACAATAATTATCTAATTTGAAAAATAGGGATCAATATAATGGTCCCTAATATTCACTTGGTTCTTTTCTCTTCTGCATTAAGGAGTTTATTTTACATGAAAAGTTCAAGTTCAGCCATAATGACTCTCAGCCCACAGACAGGGAAATTCCTAACATTTTGGCAGAGGTTGAACTCTCTTCTTTTTTAGTTTAATTGTTTTTTTTTTTTTTGCAAGGCAAATGGGGTTAAATGGCTTGCCCAAGGGAAAAAATTGCTGACCTTTTCTTGGAGATTAATCTTAGTCTGGGACTTCTGCTCTGCAATACCTGTGGCACCAAGTGATATATCTCAATATCTCTCTTCTCTGCCACAGCTTAGTCTTCTCTTTGCTTTCCTTTCCAATGTGCTAAAATGCCATGATTGTCCCACTTTCTCAAATCCATATGCTCAGAATTTATCTTCTTTTGGTTCTGAGATAGCTTCTTTTATTTGTACAATTCCCTTTCAATGGATTTGATTGAGTCAAGGACTTGCACAGATTCTTTTGATACTTTGTTCTGAATCAATCAAAAAGTGTTCTTACCTTAAAAAAATTACCTTAAAAATAGATGGGATAATCAAGAGTCTTACCTTTTCATGTCTACATCTATATTCCTAGAGATAAACACATATGCATGTGTATACATAAAAGTATGTGTATATATGTATAAACATGTGTGTAAATATATGTGAGTATATGTACATATGTCACAATATATCTCTACATGATTTTTTTCTTGTATGTTTAAAGTTGTTTGGCTGTTCAGCTCTGCTTGAGTGAATAAACCCAGGAAGAATATAGAGGAAATGAAAATAAGGAAGTTACTGACTAAAAAGTTCTTAATGTAGTCATGAGCAAAACAGAAAAATTCAAAGCATTTTCTGCAGTTGTCTGCTCCTCTGTCGGGTCTAGGTTAAAGTTCAGCAAGAAGAGTGACTAATTATTACAGCCCTTTTCTTTTTTTGAAGAAAAAACTATTTTGACAGCCTTTGAAACTCAAATATTTACTTTTATTTAAAATTGGAAAATTTTTAGTAAACTAATGATAGATGTTCCATGATCACTCCTGTTTAATTAATATTTTAAAGCTTAAAGAGCACCCTCCACACATCCTTGTGAGCTAGGCTCATAGTACAAGTACTATGCTCCCCCATTTGACAAATGAGGAAACTAACATGAGACATGAAGTGGCTTGCTCAGGGCCTCTCAGCCAGTGAGCTTCAGATAATGTTTAAACATAGGTGTTATCATTCCACAAACAATGCTACAGAAACTTAGATCAATATGATGCCACATACTTCCTGGCTACTTACAATTAATGATGATGTTGATGATAAAAATAAGAAAAACAATTCACATTTATAAAACTTTTTTCTTTGGTCTGGACCTATGATTTTGATCATGTGAAGTGTCCCCTCTTTCAATGCAGATTGGCAAGTGCTCTGCCACTTTTAGCCTTGGCAAGTTTCTTATGACACTGAAGGATTATTTGATGTGTCCAGGTTAATTCAGTCCATATGTATCAGAGGGAGTTTTTCAACTCAGGTCTTACCGGTTCTGGATGTCCTATTTCTTATATCATACTCCTTTCCTATATATCATCCAATATTCTACAAAATGCTTCTCTCATTTGAGGTTTTCATAAGCTAATAATGTTTAAAGCAATAAAACTATATTATGGTACATATTAATCCACACAAAGGAAAATCCAAGGCCAGAGATAGAATGCCTAAAGGAAGAAATTGAAGAATAGAGGAAACAAAGGAAGGATAAAAACCAGGAACATAGGTCTCCAAGATACAGGCTAAAAAGCAAGGGAAATAAGCCATATTTCACTAGAGAAGTTACCCTCAGACTGGGTATACTTAACTTTATGGATTTTTCAATATTCCTCTTAATTAATGACAGGGATGCATAGAGTTCATTCTCTTGACCTGGATAGCTGTGGAGCAGAGACAAGAAGTAGATTAGAGGCAGTAACTCTGCTGAACTCTCAACATTTTCCTCTTCAAATGAAATTTTGGAGTGGCAGAGTCAACAAAAGAATCAGGGTGAGAAATTCTTCTAGCCTAAGAAAACTTAGGAAGTCTACAGGAGAGGTCTGTGATTAAGAGTGGATACCACTCCAGAATACTCACGTGTGGCAAGAGAAAAAGGAGCTGAAGCAGTAGCAGCTTCAGGAACTCTCAGATCAGAGGTAGTAAGGAGGTTGGACCATTGGTCAGAAAAAGATTACAGAGGACCTGTTGCTGCAATTGGGTACAATTAACACTGTCTGACAGTTCTATTGCCCAAACCCAGTTCTGAGTTGCAGTTCCAAGGTAGAAGGAGCTGTTGCAGTCAATCACAAGACAGTCAGGATCCTGGTTA
Source organism: Macrotis lagotis (assembly GCF_037893015.1). Taxonomy (NCBI): domain Eukaryota; kingdom Metazoa; phylum Chordata; class Mammalia; order Peramelemorphia; family Peramelidae; genus Macrotis; species Macrotis lagotis. Next base: position 515,861,218 of record NC_133658.1, on the reverse strand, counting down.
CAGCTACAGATTCCAGAGGAATGCTAGTCCTTGCAAGGTTGCAGGAGAACAGGAGACTTGGTCACTGTTCCTAGGCCAAAAAAAAAAAAAGCACTAGCATTTGAGGTTGCTGGGGAATAGGGACCCTTCCTAGGTTAAGACAACATTGTAGACTGGGAGAGCAGTGATCAAACCTCTGCCAGGAAGACCATCAGAACTAGTTTTGAAAACAGCAGCATGGTGCTAACCAACAAAAGCTACTATTCAAATAGAGATGATAAAAATGTCATCTCAGAAGGAGAAAGCAGTGACAAATTACCTACATGGGAAGTCTCAAATAAGTTTATGAATTGGACTCAAATCCAAAAGCCCATGGAAGAGCTTAAAAAAGATTTTCAAAACCAAAGAAGGGAGGAAGAGGAAAAATGTAGAAAAGAAATGAGAGCCATGCAGGAAAATTATGAAAAGCTGATGAAAGAAATCAACTCTTTTATAAGTAAAAATGATCAACTGATAAAAGAATACAACTCATCAAAAAATAAAATTGTCCAACTGGTAAAGGAATGAAACTCATTTAAAAGTAAAATCAAACAACTGGTAAAGAAAACACAAAAACTAACTAAAGAAAATAAAACCCTGAAAATTAGAATTGGACAAAAGGAAGTTAATAACTCTTTAAAACACCAGGGTTCCATTAAACAAAATAAAAAGACCGAAAAAATTGAAGAAAATATAAAGCACTTTATTTGCATGATGCTTTGGCTCATGAGGACTGTGAATCCATGGAGGGTATGTGAAAAGAGGAGGTGGTATAAATCAATTATAAATTGATGTGACTCTTGAGAAGTGTATTTCTAATGAGAAGAATGTACTTAGTGATTGTGCAGCAATACTGCTTATTAATCAATCAATCAAGCTTTGAGAATTGTACTATCAGGACAGAAAAAAAGGAATACATTTTGACAAAGGGGTTACAAGACAGGGTTAAAATAATAAAGACATAAAAAGAAAGACTATACTAGGAGAAGAGTAAGCATTAATGGATAAATAACACCAGTAAAGAGGCAAAAAGCCCTATTATAGTAGAGGGAAAGAAGGGGAAATGTGATCACTGAATAAAACTTACTCCCAATAGATTTGGCTTAGAGAGGGAATAATATACATTTCCAGTTGGGTTTGAAAATCTATTCTACCATAGGGGAAGTAGGAGGGGAAAGGGAAAGAAAGGGAAAGAAGGGACTGATAAAAGGGAAGACGAAGGTAAAAATGAAAGTAAAATTAAAGTTAAAATTTGAAAGAAAAGCCAAAGGGGGAATAAAACAATTGTGAGGAGGAATAAGAGGAAAGGAAAGAGAAAAGTATAAACAGGGAAAGGTAGCATGGATGAAAATAAAGAATGAGTAATTTTAGCTATAAATGTGAATGGGATGAATTCTTCTATGGAAGTAAAAAAATCAGGGGTAGTAATCCTGGTCTCAGACAAAGCAAAGGCAAAAATAGATCTCATTAAAAGGAATAAGGAAGGAAACTACATCATCTTAAAAGGCACCATAGGTATACACCAAGTGGTATAGCATCCAAATTCTTAGAAGAGAAGCTGAATGAATGACAAGGAGACATAGCAAAACTATAATAGTGAGGAACCTCAAGCCCCCCCTCTCAGAATTAGATGAATATAACCACAAAATAAAGAAGGAAATTAAGAAAGTGAATAAAATCTTAAAAAATTTAGATATGATGGACCTCTGGAAAAAACTGAATGAGGATAGAAATGAATATACCTTTTTCTCTGCAGTACATGGCACCTATAACAAAATTGACTATGTACTAGAGCACAAAAACTTCACAATTAAATACAGAAAAGCATGCTTTTCAGATCATGATGCAATAAAAATTACATGTATTAACGGGTCATGAAAATATAAATCAAAAATTAATTGGAAACTGAATAACTTAATTTTATAGAATGAATGGATCAAACAAAAAATCCTAGAAATAATCAACCATTTCATCTAAGAAAATGGCTACAGTAAAACATCATATTGAAATTTATAGGATGCAGTTTTTAGAGGAAATTTTATCTTTAAATGCTTATATGAATAAAATAAAGAAAAAGGAGATCAATGAATTGGATGTACAACTTAAAAAGCTAGAAAATGATACCTAATTAATATCAAATTAGAAATTCTGAAAATCAAAGGAGAGTTTAATAAAATTGAAAGCAAGTAAACCATTGATCTAATAAACAAAATTCAGCTTTGGTTTTATAAAGAAACAATAAAATAGATTAAAAAAAGAATAACATATTATCAGTTAAAAAATGAAAAATGTGAACTCAATATCAAAGAGGAGGAAATTAAAGAGATAATTCAGAGCTATTTTGCCCAATTGTATGCCAATAAATTTGACAACCTGAGTGAAATGGATGAATATTAACAAAAATATAAGCTTAACAATATAACAGAAGAGGAAAAAATACTAAAATAAACCCATTTCAGAAAAACAAACTGAAGAAATCATCAAAACTCCCTAAGAAAAAGTCTCCAGTTTCAGATGGATTTACAAGTGAATTCTACCAAACATTTAAAGAACAATTAATTCCAATTCTACATAAACTATTGAAAAAATAGGAGAAAAGGGAGTTTTGCCAAATTTCTTTTATGATACTAATATTGTGCTTATATCTAAACCAGAAAGATTATATTATAAAGAAAATTATAGATGTAACTCCCTAATGAACACTGACGCAAAAATATTAAAAATTTTAGTATAGAAATTATAACAAATTATTACTATAGAATAATGCACCATGATCAGGTAGGATTTATACTAGGTAAGGAGAGAGATGGTTCAATATTGGGAAAATATTCAACATAATTGAACATATCAATAACAAAACCAACAGAAATCATGTATTATCTCAATAGATGCAAAAAAAGCCTTTGAGAAAATACATCTATTCCTATTAAAAAACAGAGAGTATAGGAACAAATGGAGCTTTTCTAAAAATAATAAGCAATATCTATCTAAAACTATCAGCAAAATATTATACATAATTTGGATAAACTAGGTTCAAGGGTGAAACAAGGATGCCCAATTGACATTCAATATAGTATTAGAAATGTTAAATTTTAACAATAAGAAGAAAAAATTTAAAGAATTAGAATTGTCACTGAGGAAGCAAAACTTTTGCTCTTTGCAAATGATATGAGGTATATTTAGAAAATCAGCTAAAAATGAAACAATTTGCAACTTCAGCAAAGTAGCAGAATATAAAATAAGCCCACATAAATCATCAACATTTCTGTATATGTGCAACAAAACCCAAGGGAGAGAAATAGAAAGAGAAATTCCATTTAAAGTAACTTCAGATAACATTAAATATTTGGGAATCTACCTCCCAAGACAAACCCAGAAACTATTTGAACACAATTATAAAATACTTTTTACATGAATATAGCCAGATCTAAACAACTGGAAAAACATCAATTACTCATAGTTAGGCCAAACTAATATAATAAAAATAACAATTCTACCCAAATTAAATTATTCTATACCAGTCAAAATACCAGAAAACTATTTTACAGAGCTAGGAAAAATAGTAACATAATTCATCTGAGCAATAAAAGGTCAAGATTATCAAGGGGATTGATGAAAAAAATGCAAAGGAAGGTAGCCTAAGCCATACCAGATTTAAAACTATACTGTAAGGCAGCAGTTTGGTTAAGAAATAGAATAAGGGGTGGGACGGAGCCAAGATGGCGACAAGAAGGGATCCAGTCTTAGGAGCTCTCTGATAAAATTCATCAGCTAAGGACTCTAAACTTTCGAGAGACAGAACCCACAAAGGGACCCAGTGAGGTAGTTCTCCTACTCAAGGTAACCTGGAAAAGAGCAGAAAGGCTCTGCTCCCCAGGGTCGGAGGGGCGGCCTGCCAGAGGGGTGGCCCGCCAGAGCCAAAGAACTTCAGCCTCCCGGAGGCAGCCCCAGGGCGCTGGGAGTCTCAGCTCACAGCAGTGGGGGAGTCTCCTGAGCTGCACCCCAGGGAGCACTGGGCACAAAGTGGGGGAACAGCGGGGGACCTCTGCCAGAGCAAGCACGTGGAGCCCAGCTCTCAGGGCACACAGGGAGCAGCTTGGTCTTTCTGCAGCCCAGAGCCAGAAACAGAAGCAGGCGGAGCCAATAAGCAGGAGCCTCCAGGGCATGAGCCCATTGAGCTGAGGGAGGGGAGTGAAGAGAAACTCGAGTTGGGTCCTCTGCCCTTGGAACAGGACTCTGGGGCTCTGAACACATTCAGATCCTGATCACAGTCTAGGCCCCCCATAGAACAGCAGGCCCCCCCCCACCTCAGCCCTATGGCAGACGGGGGGTGCTTATGGTCATTCACAGACCAGGAGGGAGGACAGAGCCTCACACACTGAGACCCTTGTGGGAGTGTCCCAAAAGTTCAGGAAGCACCCCCCAAAAAAACATGCTTAGGCTGGGAAAATGAACAAGCAAAGAAGTAAGAGGAAGACCATTGAGAAATATTTTGCAAATGAGTCCAAGAAGGATCAAAATACTCAGTCTGAAGATGAGGAAGCACAAGCTCCTGCATCTAAAGACTCCAAGGAAAAACAGAAATTGGGCTCAGGCTATGACAGAGCTCAAAAAAGAATTTGAAAATCAAATGAGGGAGTTGGAAGAAAAACTGGGAAAAGAAAGGAGAGAGATTCAGGAAAAACATGAAAATGAAGTCAGCAGCTTAGTCAAGGAAATCCAAAAAAATGCTGAAGAAAATAGCATGCTAAAAACCAGCTTAGGTCAAATGGATAAACCAGTTCAAAAAGTTATTGAGAAGAATGCTTTAAAAAGCAAAATTGGCCAGATGGAAAAAGAGATAAGAAAACTCTCTGAGGTGAACAAATCCTTCAGACAAAGAATAGAATTCAGGGAGATTGATGAATTTACCAGAAATCAGGAATCAATACTTCAAAACCAAAAAAATGAAAAATTAGAAGAAAATGTGAAATATCTCATTGAAAAAACAACTGATATGGAAAACAGACTTAGGAAAGATAATTTAAAAATTATTGGAATACCTGAAAGTCATGATCAGGAAAAGAGCCTTGACATCATTTTCAAAGAATTACTACAGGAACATTGCCCTAATATTCTAGAAGCAGAGGGCAAAATAGAAATGGAGAGAATCCACCGATCCCCCAGAGAAAGAGATCCCAAAAAACCAACCCCTAGGAATATTATAGCCAAGTTCCAGAACTCCCAAGTCAAAGAGAAAATATTACAAGCAGCCAGAAGGACACAGTTCAAATATCGTGGAGCTGCAGTCAGGATCACACAGGACTTAGCAGGAACTACACTGGAAGCTCGTAGGGCCTGGAATACAATATACCGGAAGGCAAAAGAGCTTAGAATGCAGCCAAGAATGAACTACCCAGCAAGGCTGAATGTCCTCTTCCAGGGAAAAAGATGGACTTTCAATGAACCAGGGGAATTTCAAATGTTCCTTTTGGAATGGCCAGAGCTGAACAGAAGGTTTGATCTTCAGATATAGGACTCAGGTGAAGCACAGAGATTGGAGGAGAGGGGGGAAATATGAGGGACTTAATGATGATGAACTGCATGTATTCCTGCATAGAAAAATGACACTGATAATACTCATATGAACCTTCTCAGTTAATAGAGCAGATAGAGAGAGCTTTTATAGTTGAAGCACAGGAGAAAGCTGAATTCGAATATAAAATATGGTGTAAAAATGGAGTCAATAGAAAAAAAGGGAAATGGAATGGAAGAAAGAAAAAGGAGAGGGGGAATAGTCGAAGATATTTCACATAAGATTTTTTTTTATTACAATGAGCTATTGCAATGATATGGAAGTGGGGAGGCAAGGGGGAATGAGGGAACCTTTGCTCTCATCAGAGATGGCTAGGAGAGGAAACAGCATATATACTCAATGGGGTATAGACATATGGAGTAAGAAGGAGCGGGGAGCAGGGGGAAAGGGTGGGGATGTGAATAAAGGAGGAGAGGATGGACCATGGGGGGAGAGTGGCCAGATATAACACATTTTCTTTCTTACTTCTTGCAAGGGGCTGGAATTGGAAGGCCTGCCCAGGACCACAGGGCCAGGTGGATTTTGGACCTAAGGGGTGGTATGGGGGCTCAGGCCTTCTTGGCCCCAGGACCAGGGATCTGTATGCTGAGCCAGTCAACGACTCTACAGCAGAGTCAGAGTGAAAGGAGAGAGAAAATAGAGTACATGGTAGTGGAGAAATAAGAAAGGAGGTAATTGCGATCAGCAATGGCAACGTTGGAAAAATATGGAAATAACTTTTGTGATGGACTTATCATAAAGAATGAGATCCACCCATGACAGAGTTGTTGGTGTTGGAACAAAGACTGAAGCACATTTTTTGTTATTATTATTTGGGGGAGGGTGCAGGGCAAGTGGGGCTGGATGGCCTGCCTGTGGCCACATAGCAGGGTGATCTTTGGGTGTCTGGGACCGGATTTGGACCCAGGTGCTCCTGGCTCAAGGGCCAATGCTCTGTCTGCTACCCAGTCACCCCTACTGTTATTACTATTTTATTTTATTTTGGGTCTTTTTTTTCTTTTTTTTTTTTTTTGGTTTTTGCAGGGCAGTGGGGATCGGGTGGCTTGAATGTCACATGGCTGGGTGATTGTTGGGTTTACGAGGCTGCATATGGACTCGGGTGCTCGTGGCTCCAGGGCTGGTGCTTCATCCATTGCGCCACCTGGCCATACCTACAATTATTACTATTATTTTTTTATTTTAATTTTTTTCTCTTCCCTTTACTTTTTTTGCCCAAGCAAGTCTATCTATATTCATGGGGGAGGAGGGGTATTTTGTTTACTTGTAAACAAGAATATTTTATTAATGTAAAAAAAATTTGTACAAAATGAGAATAAAAAAATAAATAAATAAAAAGAAATAGAATAAGGGACTGGTGGATTAGAATAGATACAAAAGGAATGGTAGTAAATGACTATAAGTAATCTATTGTTTGACAACCCAAAAACATTACTTCTGGAATAAGAACTCAGTATTGAATAAAAACTGCTGGGAAAACTGGAAAAAAGTATGACAAAAACTAGGCATAGACCCATATCTTGCACCCTATACAAAATAAGGTCAAAATGGGTTCAGGATTTAGACATAAAGGACAATACCACAGATCAATTAAGAGATCATGATATACTCTGGCATATCTATGGACAGGGGAGAAATTTATGACCAAACAAGCTATAGAGTATATTAGAAATGGCAAAATGAATAATTTTGACTATATTAAATTTAGAAGTTTTAGCACTAATAAAACCAATGCAGTCAAGATTAGAAGGAAAATAAAATTGCCTTTTATGGGGGGTGGGAGAAAGGAAGTAAGATTAGGGGGAAAATTATAAAAACTCAAAATAAATAAAATCTTTAAAAAGTCCAAAAAAAAGGATTAGAAGGAAAATAGAAAATTGGGAAACAGTTTTCACATCTAGGATTTCTGATAAAGGTTTCATTTCTAAAATATATAGAAAATTGAATGAAATTCATAAGATTACAAATCATTCCTGAATTGATAGTCAAAAGATATGAACAAGTACTTTTCAAATGAAGAAATTAAAGCCATATATAATCATATAAAAAATGTTCCAAATCACTATTGATTCAAGAAATGCAAATTGAAACATGTATGAGGTACTATCTCACACCTATCAGATTGGCTAAGATGAAAAAGGGAAAATGCTCTATGCAAGAGAGATTGTGAGAAGATTAATGCATTGCAAGTGGAATTTTGAATTAATCTAACCATTCTGGAGAGTGGTATGGAATTATGTCCAAAGAATAATAAAACTGATCATACTTTAACCCAGAAATACCAACACCAGGCCTACATTCAAAAGAAATTTTAAAAAAATGTAAAAAGTTCCACATGTTCAAAAATATTTATAGCAGTTCTTTTTATAGTAGCAAATAATTGGAAACTGAGGGGATGCAAATGACTGAACAAGTTATAGGATATGAATGTTATGGAATACTACGGTTCTATAAGAAACCATGAATGGTTGGACTCAAGAGAAGCAAGAAAATAATTACACGAACTGATACTGAGCAAAGGGAACAGAATTAAGGGAACATCTTATACATTAACAACAGTATTGTGAATTGTTTTAATTTGATCAACTATGTTGGATGCAGTTCTTCTCAACAGTTCAGAGATATAGAAAAAACAGTGGGAGTTCTATTATGGACAACACCATCTACAACCAGAAAAAAACAAAACAAAACCAAATCACAGAATCTGAATGTATACTATGTCCACTTTTTGAAAAAACTTCTCTTATGCTTTTCCTTTCTATCTCATAGTTTTTTTTCTTTTTCCTTAGTCCTAATTCCTCATAAACAAAATGACTAATGTGTAAATATGCTAAATACAAAAATACAAATAAGTACAACAGTCCATTTCTGAGAGGAGAGGATAGAAGGGAGGGTGGTAGAAAAGTCTGCAACTTATAAATTTGCAATCCAAATTTGGATGAATGTTGAAAAATTTCCATAACATATAATTGGAAAAATAACATAAAAGAAAAAAGAAAAAAGGAAAGAAAACAACAGCATGAAAAAACCTGAAACTTGGCACAATACCTCCCTACCCCAAAGTGAATAGGGCCCAATTTTAACATAAACTTCAAAGTCAAAAAAAAAAAGGGCTTCAAAAAGAAAAAAAAAACTTGACCATAAAAAGTTATTATGGTGGCAGGAAAGACCAAAAAACAAACTCAGAAGATAAAAATACAAAAATTGCTAGAAGCAAAACCTTAAAGAAAAATGCTAATTGGACAGAGTCCAATAAGAATTCCTGGAAGAGTTAAGGAAAGAGATAAGAATTAGAGGAAATATTGGGAGAAGAAATGAGAATGATAAGAAAATTAGCAACTTGATAAAAGAGCCATTAAAAAATTGAAGAAAAATACTTGTTAAAAAATGAAAGTGGCCTAATGATAAAAGAGGCACAAAATTTCACTGATGAAAAGAACTCTTTAAAAAGTAGAATAGAACAAATGGAAAAGGAAGCACAAAAATTCACTGAAGAAAGTAACTTCCCCCCAAAAAAGCAGAATTGGCCAAATGGGAAGAGATTCAAAAACTCCCTAAAGAAAATAATTCATTTAAAATTAGAATTGGGCAGCTGGAAGCTAATGACTCCATGGTGTCATCAAGAATAAAGCAAAGTATGGGGGCAGCTGGGTGGTACAGTGGATAGAGCACCGGCCCTGGAATCAGGAGTACCTGAGTTCAAATCTGGCCTCAGACATTTAATAATTGCCTAGCTGTGTGGCCTTGGGCAAGTCACTTCTCCCCATTGCCTTGCAAAAAAAAAACAACCTAAAAAAAAGAATAAAGCAAAGTAAAAAGAATGAAAAAAATTGGAAAAAAATGTGAAATATCTCACAACAGCTGACATGGAAAATAAATCAAGAAGAGATAATTTAAGAGTTATTGAACTACCAGAAAGCCATGATCCAAAAAAGAGCCTATAGATCTTATTTCAATAAAGTGTAAAGGAAAACTACTCTGATTTCTGAGATCCAGAGGATAAAATAGAAATAGAAAGAATCCATCAATCACTTCCTGAAAGAGATTACAAAATGCAAACTTCCAGGAATCTACACAGAGGGCATGTGTGTCAGGTAATTATGTCAGAATGAAAGATAGGTCCACTGGGAAAAAGAGGAAGGGAGAGGTGGAAGGGGGGAAATTATCTCACATAATACAGGCACACAAAGAAGAGCTTTTTATGGTAACGGGGAAAGTAAGGGGAGGGTGGCAAGAAATGCTTGAACTTCACTTCCATCAGAATTATTTCCAAGAGTTAAGAATATATAAACAAGGGGATGCAAAGGGGATAAGACAAAGGGGGAGGAGAGAATATAAAAGCGAGGGCAGATTAAGGGAGGCAGTGACTAGAAACAAAATAGACTTTTGAGGAGGGACAGGATAAAAACAGAAAGAGAGGAATAAACAGAAGAAAATAGGGTGGAGGGGATATACACTGTAATCATAATTATGAATGTGAATGGAATGAGCTTGCCCATAAAACAGAAGTGGATAGTAGAATAGATTAGAAACCAGAATCCAACAATATGTTGAATACAAAAGGCACACTTGAAACAGAAAGATACTCACAGAGGTTAAAATAAAGAGCCAGAGCAGAATCTAAAAAAAAAAAAAAATCTGAGACGATGCAAAAGCAAACATAGATCTAATTAAAAGAGATAATTAGGGAAACTACATTTTGCTAAAACATGCCATAGACAATGAAGTAATGTCAATTTTTTTATATCAGATTTCTCTGATGAACATCCCATTTCTCAAATATATAGAGAATTGAATTGAATTCATAAAAATAAGAACCATTCCAAAATTGATAAATGGTCAAAGGATATGAAAAGAAAGTTTTCATAAGAAGATATCAAAGTTATAGAGAAATATAAATTAAAACAACTCTGAAGTACCACCTTACATCTATCAGAAATGGCAAATGCTGAAGGGCTAAGGGGAAATAAGTACATTAATAAGTGGTTGGTACAGTAGTGAACTGTTCTAACCATTCTGTACAACAATTTGGAAATGTGCCTAAAGGACTATAAAACTGTGCATACACTTTGACCCAGCAATAAAACATCACTATTAAGTCTATATTTCAAAGAGACAAAAAAAAAGAAAGAAAAAAGAAAAAGGGCCTACAAAATATTTAAATTAGCTCTTTTTTGTGATGACAAAGAATTGGAAATCTAGGAAATGCTCATCAATTGAAGAATGACTGAACAAGTTGTGGACATGATTGTGATGGAATACCATTGTGCCTGTATAGAATAATTGTACACACACACACACACACACACACACACACACACACACACACTCACTCACTCATATCCCTAGCTATTGCTAGGATGGGAGGGGAGGGAAAAATAAAAGGAAAAAAATTCACATGATAACTTTATTATATATTTAAAGGGAATAGGAAGTCATACAAAATAAATTTGTAGTTTCTTGTGCAATCACTTATTATACTGTTATGGAAATGTTTGTTTTGTTCCATAAATTAAAAATGAAAGAAAAAATTTTTAAAAGAAATGATGAGGGAATGGTTTCAGAAAAACATGGCAAGAACTATATGAACTGATGCTGCAAAGTGAAGTAAGAAGAACTAGGAGATCATTGTGCACAGTAATGGCAATGTTGTAATGATGATCAACTCTGAAAGATTTAGTTACTCTGATCAATACAATGCAATTCCAAAGGATTCATGCTGAAAAATGCTATCCACCTCCACAGAGAGAAATTGATAAACTGATAAACTTTGAGTACAAATCAAAGTATAATTTTCTCACATTTTTGAACTTTTTTCAATATGACTAATATGGAAATATTTTACATGATTACTCATGTATAATTAATATCATATTGCTTGCCTTCTTAGTGGGTGGGGTGGGTGGAATTTGCATATGATTGTGAAGGAATTTGGCACTCAAACTTTGAAAAGAAAAGAATGTTTAAAATAAACAAATAATATGTATTTTTTAAAAAGGTAACTGGGTAACTTGTGAAGTCAGATAAGGACCATTGTTTTTATAGACAAGGAGGTAGGTTCTCACTCAGGTGTGACTGGTTGGTTTTCATCTGTCATGTCAAGGTTAGGCTGACAGGCACTGACCAGTGGCTCAAGTAGAAAAATAAGTATGACTCATATAAGTTTCTATAAAAGACAGGAAAAAGCATAGGTATTAGCTAGGAAAAGGTCCAGAGCAAAAGTGACCTGCTGTAAATGATCCAGATGGGTCTCAAAGAGATCCAAATGATGGATTTTTTTTTTGGACTATCACAGGTAAAATAAGGAACATATGCATGAAATCCATGGACTAATATTCCCATAGGTTCTGAATTTACATGAACAAGATCCAAATCTGAAGTTTTTCACTAAAAGATCAGTCTTTCTATTTTGGTTCATATCCTCCCACCCAGAGTTTACTCTAAGAAATTTCCCTTTTTGCTTCTAGGTTTCCACAAATTTGGGTTATATAATGGGATCCTCTACTCCTGTATGTGCACTGAAGATAATAAATCCATATTGAGCAGAGGAAATTCTCAGTTCCTCCCCAGTGAAAATTAAAGAGATTGCAACTGACTCAGAGGATCCCATAAACAGAGGCAAAAAAACATGTAAAGTATTCCAAGTATTTAACATTATATATTACTTCTGCTCTAAAAGGAACTGAAGATAAGGTTGTCATCAGGGCAATATTCTGACATACTAGTAAAATTTTCCTTTCCCACAAAGTTCTGAACCTAAACCCAATGTCCCTTTTGTTCTTATTCAATTAAAAATTTCTATTATTCTTTGAATACCAATTGTTTAGGACTAAATTTTGCAGGATCCATTTAAGTTTGAATCTTTTCTTAAATGACCTTTTACTGATCTCAGTAAAGGAGGTGCTTAATATTTTTGCATTTGTTTATTTGATTTTTGTACCCTTGCATGTAATCCATATTTTCCAAAATAGACACATAATTGTAAGAGATCTTTTATATAGTTTTTTTTAGGTTTTTGCAAGGCAAATGGGATTAAGTGGCTTGCCCAAGGCCACACAGCTAGGTAATTATTAAGTGTCTGAGACCAGATTTGAACCCAGGTACTCCTGACTCCAGGGCAGGTGCTTTATCCACTGCACCACCTAGCCGCCCCTCCTTTATATAGTTTTCCTGAAATTATATTCAGGTCTAGAACTTGTTTCTTATTTATCTTTTTGTCTGATTTGTAGGTAAGTAAAGGATCATTTAGGTTCTGAAAAGGCGCTTGATTTTTTTCATCCTATTATAATATAGTCATATCATTCAGTTTCTTCATTTGTTCAACTACATGCTCAACTGTATTTTTCTTTCTAGACTGATTTTGAAACTATGTTTGAATTTCTAAGTTTCTTTGCAACTCTGGTATTTTTATCAGGATTGTTTCAACATCTTTTTCACTAAAAATCTCTTTTTACCCTGAGTTTATATTCAATTTTGAGAGAGTAAATTTTTTCTTAAACATGTTTTTATTTTTTGTCTTCTGGAATTTATTTCAAGATTTTTTCTCCTTTTAAGTTGCAATTGTTAAGTCATTTGTGATCCTGACTGAGTTTACTTCTATTTGAAATACTTCTTTATGGCTTCTTGAAATTTTTTTTCTCTCTGACCTGGAACTTCTGGAATTTGGCAAGGATATATTCCTGGGAAATTTCATTTTGAGAGTTCTTATAGCAACCCATCAGTGAGCTCTTTCTAATTTCTCCTTTCCCCTCATATATAGATAGACATATATATATATGTATATATAGATATAATGTACGTATATATATATATATGTATATGTGGAATGTTCATTTATAATACCTTAAAATATGTGTCCCTGGTTTTTTTTTAACCATTGATTACAGGGAGTTTGATAATTCTTAAATCACCTCTCTTTGGCCTGTGTTCCAGATGAATTGTTTTTGATAATAGATACCTTACATTTTCTTCTATTTTTTCCAACATCAAAAGTTGTTCTCATATTTCTTGCCTCATGTTTTTGAACTGTGTTTAGTCCATTCTAATTTTCAGGGAGTTAAATTCCTGGGAAATGTTCCTTTTGTTCTTTGCTATTAATTCTCTTACCAAGTCTTTCTTCTATCATTTTGCTCTCAATTATAATATTTTCCTTTATACCTTTCATTTACTCTTATAATCATAGGAGCCAAGTTATTTCCTTCTGTGGGACTTACAGTTCTATTTTCTTTTTCTTTTTAAAAGATTTTATTTATTTTGAGTTTTACAATTTTCTCCTTAATCTTACTTCCCTCCCCACCCCACCCCCACAGAAAGAAATTTTCCAGTCTTTATATTGTTTCCATGGTATACATTGATCAAAATTGAATGTGATGAGAGAGATATCATATCCTTACGGAAGAAACATAAAGTAAAAGAGATAGCAAGATTAGACAATAAGATATCAGTTTTTTTTTTAATAAATTAAAGGTAATAGTCCTTGGTCTTTGCTCAAACTCCACACTTCTTTCTCTGAATACAGATGGTATTCTCCATAGCAGACAGCCCCAAATTGTCCCTGATTGTTGCACTGATGGAATGAGTGAGTCCATCAAGGTTGATCATCACCCCTATGTTGCTGTTAGGGTGTACAGTGTTTTCCTGGTTCTGCTCATCTCGCTCAGCATCAGTTCATGCAAATCCCTCTAGACTTCCCTGAATTCCCATCCCTCCTGCTTTCTAATAAAACAATAGTGTTCCATGACATACATATACCACAGTTTGTTAAGCCATTCCCCAACTGAAGGACATTTACTTGATTTTCAATTCTTTGTCACCACAAACAGGGCTGCTATGAATATTTTTGTTCTATTTTCTTTTTCTGAGTTTTTACTCTTGTATCATTCTTCAACTAATTTCTTCATAGTGTTCAGTATCTTCTGTTTATTCATATTGTTATCCTCAGTTATTGACTTGGGATTTGATGCCCAAGACCACACTCTGCTCCCTCACATAGCCTTGGATGGAGTCCTGGCTTCTGGCTTCTATTCCTCAATGTAGTCTTCAGTGTTCCTAGGGAGAATTTACAGTTGGATATCTCTTTGGATACAGTTAGATATCCCCCTTTGTAGTGTTCCTCTAACCCAGGGTTTCTTTGATCAAGATGATAGTTTTCTTCCACCTAACCCCACACAATGCTCTTGATCAAGTGCTGAGTAGTTTTTTATTATGGTATGGGACTTTCCCAGTTGAAGAGTTATCTCTCTTGTCCTCTTCGGGGTTTTCCCAGTCTTGTGCTGTACTTCTTGTAGCCTGTCTCATTAGGTGACTAATTGGCTCAGAGGATATAGAACTGAGCGTGGAATCTACAAGAGCAGAATTCCAATCCAGCCTCAGGTACTTACTGTATGATCCTGAAAAGTCATTTAATCTCTGTCCCATCAAATATAAAAATGGGGATCAAAATAATTCCTACTTTTGAAGCCTGGAGGGATTTGCATGAACTGATGCTGAGTGAGATGAGCAGAACCAGAAAAACACTGTACACCCTAACAGCAACATGAGGGTGATGTTAAACCTTGAAGGACTCGCTCATCCCATCAGTACAACAATTGGGGACAATTTTGGGCTGTCTGCAATGGAGAGTGCCTTCTTTATCCAGATAAAGAGCCGTGGAGTTTGAGCAAAGTTCAAGGACTATTCCCTTTAATTTAGAAAAAAAAACAGATACCTTATTGTCTGATCTTGTTATCTCTTAGACTTTTTGTTTCTTCCTTAAGGATATGATTTCTCTCTCATCACACTCAATTTGGATCAATGTACAACATGGAAACAAAGTAAAGACTGACAGATTGCTTTCCATGGGGGCGGGGAAGTAAGATTGGGGGGAGAAATTGTAAAACTCAAATAATAGCTTTAATAAAAAAAAATTTAAAAAGAGAAAAAAATAACTGCTACTTTAGAGATTATGAAGATCAAATGAAATAATATTTATAAAGTTCCCAGCACCCTGGGAGGTTCTATGTAAAAGTTTGTTCTCTTCCTTTTGATATAGAGAATTGTGAATGTAGCAGAAACAAAATCTGTTAAATGGGTGGAGGTTTCCGCTCTTGAGATTCTGCCTCTCTTGGACATTGTTGATTGTATCCTGTCTCCTCTTGATCCTGTTGTTTGTATCTTATCCCCCATTTCCCCCCTCACCTAACCTTAGCCATAGACATTTTCAGGCAGGAAATGACTTGTTGAAAGAGGAAGGACCATTGGGGGATTACCTGGCTCCAAGGTGAAAAACCAATCCTGAAGCACCACCCTCTGTCAAGCCTACAATGGAGGGGTATTTAACAGGACTCACCACCCCTTTGAGTCTATTGTTTCTTCCTCCTCCCATCCAGAAGGATGTGGCTATCTCTGGCTCTTTTTTTTTAATTTATTTATTTATTTTCATCCATTTGTACATGCATATTTCCAAGTTAAAAAATTTCCCTTCACCCTCCCTTCCCACCTTCCTCCCCTCAGCAGGGAACAGACAGGGTAGCATTTTACATAAATATTTTGTTAAATTTATTTGCAAATTAGTAATTTTTGGCATGAGGAATTAGGATTAAGGGAAAGAAATATATAAGAGATAATTGTTATAAAGTGTTCATCAGATTCAGAAGGGTTGTTTCTTTTCTGTGTTTTGTTTTGTTTTTCTTCCTCTGATTGGGGACAATATAGTCCATTACCAATCAAATACAGTTGTCCTAGCTTTAGTTACTTCCATCAAGGCTGTTCATCTTATAATGTTGTTGATGTGTACATTGTTCTCTTGGCTCTACTCCCTTTGCTTAGCATCAGATCCCATAAGTCATTCCATGCTTACCTAGAGACTAACCACTTATGGTTTCTTGTAGAACAATAATATTCCATAGTCTTCATGTACCATAACTTGTTTAGTCATTCCTCAATTGATGAGCATCCCCTCAATTTCCAATTCTTTGCCACTATAAAACAAGCTGCTATGAATACTTTGGAACAGGTAGGACTTTCCTCATTTTTTACAATTTATTCTGGATATAGTCCTAGAATTGGAATTGCTGGGTCAAAGGGTATGAACAGTTTATTGCTCTTTGGGCATAGTTCCATATTGCTTTCCAGAAAGGTTGGATCCATTCACAACTCCACCAAGAATGCATCCATGTCCCAATCTTCCCATAATCTCTCCAACACTGATCATCTTACCTTTTTTCTCATCTGGGCTAATCTAATAGGTATGAGATAATACCTCATCATTGTTTTAATTTGCATTTCTCTAATAGTGATTTGAAGCATTTTTCCATGTGTTTCTTCACTTGAAAATTGTCTGTTCATATCCTTTGCCGATTTATCAATTTGCTGATTTATCAATTGGGGAATGACTTGTGATCTTATAAATTTGATGCAATTTTTAATATATTTTAGAAATGAGATCTTTGTCAGAACTCCTAGTTCTAAGATTGTTTTCCAGTTTTCTGCTTTTCTTTTCATTTTGGCATTATTGATTTTATTAGTGCAAAACCTTTTTTAATTTAATTTAGTCAAAATCATTAATTTTGCAGTTTATAATGTGCTCTTATCTGGTCATAAATTTATCCCTTTTCCATAGATCATATAGATATTTTGGTCTATTAATTTATCTATGGTATCGCTCTTTCTGTCTATTTTGACCTTATTTTGGTATAGAGTGTGAGATGTGGATCTATGCCTTGTTTTTGCCATACTATTTTCCACTTTTCCAACAATTTTTGTCAAATAGTAAGTTCTAATCCCAGAGGCTGATGTCTTTGTGTTTGTCAAATAGTAGATTGCTGTAGTTATTTACTGCAGTTTCTTTTGAACCTATCCTAATCCACTGATCCATTACTCTATTTCTTAACCAGTATCAGGCAGTTTTGTTTGTTGCTTTATAGTATAGTTTTACATCTGGTAGAGCTAGGCCACCTTCCTTTCCTTTTTTTTCCATCACTTCCCTTGCTATTCTTGCCCTTTTGTAGCTCCAAATGAATTTTGTTACTATTTTTTCTAGTTTGGTAAAGTAGTTATTTGATAGTTTGATTAGTATGGCACTGAATAAATAATTTAATTTGGGTAGAACGGTCATTTTTATTATATTAACTCGACCTAACCATGAGCATTTAATATTTTTCCAATTATTTAGATCTGATTTTACTTAGATAAGGAGAGTTTTACAATTGTGTTCATACAGTTTGTCTTGGGAGGTAGATTCCTAAGGATTTAATGTTGTCTACAATTATTTTAAATGGAATTTCTCTTTCTATCTCTTGTTCTTGGGCTTGTTCATATATAGAAATGCTGATGATTTATGTGGATTTATTTTATATCCTGCTATTTTTCTGAATTTGTTCATTGTTTCAAGGAGTTCTTTAGATGATTTTCTTGGGTTCTTTAGGTATATCATCATTTCATCAGCAAAGAGTGAAAGTTTTGCTTCCTCATCACCAATTCTGATTCCTTCAATTTCTTCTCTTCTCTTATTGCTACTGCTAGCATATCTAATACTATATTGAATAGTAATGGTGATAATGGGCATCCTTATTTCACCCCTGAATTTACTGGAAATGCTCTGAGTTTATTCCCGTTAAATATAGTATTTGTTGATTTTTTAGATATATAGTATTTAATATTTTTAAGGAAAACTCCATTTATTCCTAAACTTTCTAGTGTTTTTAATAGGAATACCTGTATTTTATCAAAGGCTTTTTCAGCATCTATCGAGATAATCATATGATTTCAGTTGGTTTTACTATTGATGTATTTAATTATGTTGAGTGTTTTCCTAATGTTGAAGTATCCCTGCCTACCTGGTATAAGTCCAAACTGATCATGGTGTATTATCCTGGTAATACCTTGCTGTAGTTTCATTGCTAAAATTTTATTTAAGATTTTTGCTTCAATATTCATTAGGGAGATTGGTCTAAAATTTTCTTTGTTTTTGGTTCTTCCTGGTTTAGGTATCAATACCATGTTGGTGTCATAAAAGGAGTTTGGTAAAACTCCTTCCTCTCCTATTTTAAAAAATAGTTTATGTAGAATAGGAATTTAATTGTTCCTTAAATGTTTGGTAGAATTTACTTGTAAATCCATCTGGACCTGGAGATTTTTTCTTAGGGAGTTTATTGATGGTTTCTTCAATTTCTTTTTTCTGAAATGGGGCTATTTAAGTAATTTATTTCCTCTTCTGTTAATCTGGGCAGTTTGTATTTTTGTAAATATCCATCCATTTCACTCAAATTGTCTAACTTATTGGCATATAGTTCGGCAAAATAGCTCCAACTTATCTCTTTAATTTCCTCCTCATTGGTGTTTAATTCACCTTTTTATTTTTGATACTCGAAATTTGGTTATTTTCTTTTTTTTAAATCAGATTAATCAGAGGTTTGTCTATTTTATTGACTTTTTCATCTTAGTTTTATGAATGAGATCAATGGTTTTCTTACTTTCCATTTTATTAATCTCTCCCTTGACTTTCAGAATTTCTAATTTGGTATTTAATTGGGGATGTTTAATTTGTTCTTTTTCTAGTTTTTTTAATTGCACACCCAATTCATTGATCTCTTCTTTCTCCATTTTATTCATACAGTTATTTAGAGATATAAAGTTTCCCCTCAAAACTGCCTTGATTGCATCCCATAAATTTTGGTATGATGTCTCATTATTATCATTTTCTTGGATATAATTATTGATTATTTCTATTATTTACTGTTTGACCCATCCATTATTTAAGACAACGTTATTTAATTTCCATTTAGTTCTTGGTTTATCTTTCCTTGACCCTTTATTACATGTAATTTTTATTGCATCATGGTATGAGAAGTGTGTGTTATTTCTGCCTTTTTGCATTTGATTTTAAGGTTTTTGTGCCCTAGTACACAATCAGTTTTGGTAAAGGTGCCATGTACTGCTGAGAAAAAGATATATTCTTTTCTATTCCCATTAGTTTTCTCCAGAGGTCTATCATATCTAAGTTTGCTAAGATTTCATTCACCTTCTTAATTTCTTTCTTGTTTATTTTGTTGTTAGATTTATCTAGTTCAAAGAGAGGGAGATTGAGGTATCCCATTATTAAAGTTTTGCTATCTAAAGTCTCCTTGTAATTCACTCAGCTTTTCCTCTAGGAATTGGAGGCTGTACTGGTAGATGCATACATGCTTAGTAATGATATACCTTCATTTCCAATGGCGCCTTTTAAGACGATGTAGTTTCCTTCCTTATTCCTTTTAATGCAATTGGTTTTTGCTTTTACTTTGTCTGATTAGGATTGCTACCCCAGATTTTTTTTGCTTCAGCTGAGGCATAATATATTTTGCTCCAACCTTTTCCCTTTGCCCTGTATGTGTCTCTCTGCTTCAAATATACTTCTTATTAACAACATATTGTAGGATTCTGGTTTTTAATCCATTCTGATATTCACTTCAGTTTTATGGGACAGTTCATCCCATTTACATTTACAGTTAAGATTACTATTTCTGTATTTCCCTCCATGTATATTTAGCTCTTCCCCTTTTCTCTTATTCCTCCTTACCAAAATTTTACTACCTTTTCCCTTTGACCCTTTCTTGTAAAAATTTAACTTTCAGTTTATTTTCACTTATACCTTCCCTTCCCTTTTATCAGTCCCTTCTTCCCTTATCTTTCCCTTTCCCACTCCCCCCCTTCCCTGTAGATTGTTATATTTTTAAACCCAAGTGGGAATATATCTTATTCCCTCACTGGGCCAAATCTATTGGATAGGATTTACTTAGCATTCACATTCTCCCTTCTTTCCCCCTAAAATTATAAATCTTTGTGCCTCTTCCCTTGGTGTTAGTTATCACTCTAATATTATTAATCAGGTATCATCAATCACAGTTGGATTATTTGATTGTATGGTAAGCTTCTACTATTATTAAGATATCATTACAGATTGTTTACTTGATTGCTTGATAAGCAGCACTGATTTAAATCGCATCAAATTATAATTTTTCAAGTACACATAATCCTCTACAAAAGCCAAAGTATCATCCAAAGCCATATTTTCTTGAACTATTTGTGCCCCTCCCCCTTCCTCCCCCAGTCTATGTTCTTTCACACTTTACCACACCCCCTCCCCACCCAGGGTACTTAACCCCTTGTTAAGTAAAGCACAGGTTGATTTGAACCCTAATCTAATTAACTGAAAGAATCTTGAAGATCTCTACTTACTGAGGATTATGGAGGTCTTACCAGAGAACTTTACAAATGATTGTAAGTAATAGAGACATTGTCTCAGATCTTGCAGTTTATGATGCCCTCATTAGACAAGGTGCTTAGCACCTTGTGATTGAAGTGAGTCAAAATATAATGAGACACTTAAGTTAAAGTTAACACCCCTGATTTTTTTTCAGGGCTTTTTCTCTCAAACATAGTGATGTTATTTTGTACCTCTTCATTTGTGAGACAAAACCCAATTAAATCCATATTCTTTAGGTTCATTATCTTCAATTATATTCTATCCTCTAATTATCCTTAGAGAAATAAAGTTCTAAAGAATTAGAAGGGTTTTGTCTTCCCTTTTAGGGTTGTATACAATCTGATAGTCGACTAACATTTGTTTAAAACAGTTTTAGCTTTTTTCATCCCCTTTCCATTTACCTTTTTCATGCAACTCTTCAGTCACGTATTTGGTGATTAAATTCTCTGCTCAGTTCTTGTCTTTGTGTCAGGAAATTCTGGAAGTACTCTATTTCATTGAACATTCATCTTTTTCCCTGCTACCATATGCTGAATTTTGCAGGGTAGTACATTCTGGATTGTAATCCCAGGTCCTTAGTTTTCCAAACTGTTATTCCAGTTTTCCAATCCTTCAATGTTGAGGCTGATAGGTTCTGTTAGTTTGATTGTGTTCCCCTCGTATTTGAATTGCTTTCATTTTACTGCTTACAATACTCTCTCCTTTATTTGAGGGTTCTGGAATTTGGCTATTACAGCCCTTGGAGCTTTTATCCTTGGGTCTCTTTCTGGAGGGGTTCTGTGGATTTTTTCAATGGTTGTTTTGTTGTCTTGTTCCAGTAGATTTAAGGCAGTTTTCCCTTAAAATTTCCTGCATGATGTTTTCCAGGTTCTTTTGTTGGCCCAGGCTTTCTAGTAGTCCAGTGATTTGTAGATTGTCTCTTCTGGATCTGTTTTCCAGGTCATTCATTTTCCCTAAAAGTTACTTTACATTTTCTTCAATTTTTTTCAGCCTTTTTATTTTGTTTATTGAAATCTTGTAGGCTTGTAAATTCATTGGTTTCTAATTGTTCAATTCTAATTTTAGGATTTTATTTTCTTCAATTAGCTCCTGTGTTTCCTTTTCCAGTTGATTATTTTTACTTTTAACAGAGATGATTTCTTTGCTCTACTTGTCACAATTTTCTTGCATGACTTTCATTTCTTTTTTTCCATTTTTCTTCTGCCTCTCTTCTTTGGTTTTAAAATTCTTTTTTAAGCTTTTCAATGAGCTTTTGTATGTGTGTCCAATTTATAGAGTGTTTTGATACTTCCCTATGAGTTATTTTTCACTGCTTTCTTCTTCATATATGGCATTGCTCTCATCTTTGTCTGTAAAGTAGTTTTCTATAGTGAGCAGTCTCTTTTAGTTTTTTTGTTCATCTTTGCTGTTTTAGTTCTTTTCCTGGGATATATGGGGGTATAGATCCAAGCTTTTATTTTGCTGGAACTGGGATTTGATCCCTGACTTGTTGTTGGCCGAGATATTGCATATGCATTCCAGACCTTGCCTTTGCTGAGTTTTTTCCCCTCCTTTATGTTCAGGTTCTGACTTAACAGTAGTTTGTTTTTGACCAGTCCTGTCTTTTACATCAGCGTTTTCAGGGTTCAAACTTTGTTTAGGGTTGGGATCCTCCCCACTGCCTTGCTATCATGCTGCTGGAATTTCTGCTATTGTTAAACTATCAGGACCTGGATTGCACTGTGGCTAAAAGTCTTCTACTGGCTTTCCCCACTCTCCTGCCTCCTGGACTTAACTTCACTTTTCCCCCTAAAGAGACATATCTTCACTGAAGATCCTCTACGATGTGTACAGTTGAAAACTTCTTTGAATCTTCTCTTTTTCTTGGTGGGATCTGTAGTGTGAATGTCAGAGTAGAGGCTTCACTGATCTTTGGTAGGGAAAGGCTCCAAGAGCATGTTAGCTTTGTTGCCATCTTGGCTCTGTTCCAGAAGTCTCTACCTCTTCCTTAATATACGTGGAGTTCCATGGCTTCACTGTGTAGCCTAGTTAACTCAAGCCTCATGGTTTCCTGCCTCTCTCTCTCTCTCTCTCTCTCTCTCTCTCTCTCTGTCTCACACACACACACACACACACACACACACACACACACACACACACACACCTTTCCAGACTTCTGGTGAGCTGGGCTGCTGACCTGCCTAGATTAATTAGCAATCCACATAGCTTTTCCTTAAACTCTTCTTAACTTTCCTATTACTTTCTTTGTGCTGTAACTTCTTTAATAAATCTCTATTTTCTTTTACGCCTGCATTCCTGGGTGGAAAGTCTGATTCTTCACAGGCAGATGATTGAACAATTAGCAACACTTTCCTTTCTTTGATAAGGGATCTGCCTTATCTTTCCCAATTCTTAGTTCTACAAAGGTTTTTGATCTATTTATTTGTGTTCTTACTGCTTTCTCTTCCAGGATTCCTTTTCAAGTATTTATGGTTTTTTGATATTTTTTATGCAGTTCCCCTGGTGAGTGAAGGGGTGTACAAATGTTTTTCTTTGGATTCTTTAGTCTTTGCTCAATCTAGTACTCTTTTGCTGTCATTGCTGGGAAAAAAGTGGAGGAATTGGGCTCCTTGTTAACCTATCATGCCACTAACTTAGTTGGAAAGTCCCAAATGCATTCTTTTAAAATTTAAAATTTTAATGTTTTTGCCATCCATCTATACTATTTTCTCCCCCCAGTAGACTGTGAGCTACTTGAGGGCAGGGACTATCTTTTGTCTTTCTTTGTAACCCCAGGTTTCACACATAATATGTACTTCATAAATGTTTATTGGCTGAACTTTTAACCAATTCCTTATATATCTAGGAAATGAAATATTTATCAGAGAAACCATAAAAATACTTTCCCCACTTGACTATTTGCCTTCTAACTTGAATTAAACACATACCCTCTCTTAAAAATAATTTTTTCACTTGATAAAAATCCACCTTCTCTTTTTTCTACCCTCCCTCCAAAATCCTATCGAAGGGGAAGAAAAGTAGAGTAAGTATTTGTGAATCAAC
Source organism: Macrotis lagotis (assembly GCF_037893015.1). Lineage (NCBI taxonomy): Eukaryota > Metazoa > Chordata > Mammalia > Peramelemorphia > Peramelidae > Macrotis > Macrotis lagotis. The sequence goes on along the minus strand of NC_133658.1, from coordinate 515,837,363 downwards.
TATGATGTCCCAGGAACATATGCCCTTTCCAAATATTATCTCTTTGGTCCACCTGACCCCTCCTGACCCCTTTCTCTTCTGTACAATCTCCTACTTGCCCATAAAAATTATGTGATGATTTCCTCTTCTTCCCCCTCTTCCCCCCATTGTAATTCCTTTCTCTTTCCTTTCCTTTCTTTTTTTAAGATCATCAAAACAAAAAACTCAAAAATAACACTTTCACGACCCCTGCCTTTCTAAACTACCTTTATGACTCCTGAGGTCACCAAACCTTTGTAATAACTATGTGTAGTCAAGCAGAAGAAATTGCCACATTAGCTCTGAGAATGTATGTCTCATTTTCATAAAATGTCATTCTTTTCTTTATGTCTCATGACATATATATACATATATGCATATATACATATGTATATATGTAACTTTATTCTATCATCTTTCTTGCAGGAGGTGGCTAGCAGAGTTCATTTTTAGTCCTTTACAACCCTGATTAGGGATTACACATCAGAGTTCTTAAATCCTTCAAAGTTACCAAGTATACAAGTAGGAAGGAAGGAAGAAAAAAGGAAAAAGAAAAAAGAAAGAAAGATGGGAGGAACAAAGAAAGGAAAGGAAAGGAAGGAAATGAAGGAAGGGAGGAAGGAAGGAAAGAAGGAAGGAATGAAGGAAGGAAGGGAGGGAGGAGTGAGGGAAGGAAGGAAGAAGATGACAGGCTATACACATACATGCTGAGCACTCTTAGCCAAGGGCTGAGAAATCACATAACTACATACAAGTACTGGGCTATTTGGGATTAGAATAGTATTCTGGACTGATGACAGAAATGAATGGGCAGAGGTTGAGGAGTGGCTGTCCATGAAAGGCCTTGTAACATTTCAGTTCTTGGTCCCTCAGGCTCAGGCTAGTTTATTACAGTAACTGCATCTGAATTGTTCATTGAAAGCCATTCTTGCTTGAGGGCTGGGAATGATGAAGTATGTGCTATGGATGCCACATTTTAATGAGTCGAATCTCTGTGGCCTATTTCTCCTGGCTTGCTCATTCTCAGCTACAGGCAATGCACCTGCAGCTGTAGATCATGCAGAAACTAGCTGGGCTGGCACAGAGAAGTCTGGGAAACTTCTTGAACTTATGGCTATGGAACTGGTGCACAAAGATCCAGAGGGAAGCTCCCAGTACTAAGCTTATTAACATGTCAGAACTGAAAAGAGGTGTGAGCTATTGCAAAGTGGCACATTACATAGAGAAAGGACAGCTTGGAGTTTTCCATGAATGCGTAAAGAATTTGCTGCAAGACCTTCAGGAATATAATTTTATTAAAAATGATTATTTCTCACTTGAGTTTTACTATTTCTAATAATATCTGTTGCTAGGCAGTGACCTCTCTAAGCCCCTTTATGCCAGTTGGTATTATATATACCACGAGAGACAAAGTCATAGACAAAGAGAGAAACAGACAGACAGACAATCACAGACAGACAAAGAGAGGGAGAGAAGGAGAATCAGAAAAAGAGAAAGAGAATTCATAGCAGCCCTGTTTGTGGTAGCAAAGAATTGGAAATTATGTGAATGTCCTTCAATTGGGGAATGGCTTAACAAACTGTGGTATATGTATGTCATGGAACACCATTGTTCTATTAGAAACCAGGAGGGATGAGAATTCAGGGAAGCCTGGAAGGATTTGCATGAACTGATGATGAGCAATATGAGCAGAACCAGAAAAACATTGTACACTCTAACAGCAAAATGGGGGTGACGATCAACCTTGATGGACTTGCTCATTCCTTCAGTGCAACAATCAGGGACAATTTCGGGTTATCTGCAATGGAGAATACCACCTGTATCCAAAGAAAGAACTGTGGAGTTTGAAGAAAGATCAAAGAAAGACTATTACCTTCAATTTGGGGGGGGATCCATTATCTTATTGTGTTAAAAAAAAAACAGAGAGAGAGAGAGAGAGAGAGAGAGAGAGAGAGAGAGAAAGAGAGAGAGAATTTGATCTGTAGTCTGAAATTGTCTATCCAACAAATTTGAAAGTTTCTTTTAATGAATAGAAATGTATTGTCCTTTAATTCTCCAGAGATTTGCCAGAAATTTCTGAGACCAGGCTTAGTTTGTGCCTTTAGCATGCAAACTAACTATGAGAAGAGGGTTCTGATGAAGAGTTCTGAACCTTCTAGAAGGCCTCTACTCCTCCCCATAGTTGAGCAGAAATTCTCTCATTCTTAGTGATCCCCAATATCTGCTTAAAGAACTCAGAAGTGGGGAAGAGACACTAGGGGAGATGTCCTACTTTAGACAACCCATTCCACCATTGGATTAACTCTATGTATTAGATTTATGCTTTACATTGAGCTAAAAACAACCTCTCTTCAACTTTAATCTATTGTCTCTAGTTCTGTCCTTTGGGGTCAAGCAGAGGAAAATTAATCTCTCTTTTACCAGTCTTCCATTTGTGGAATCAGGAATCTAGGTCTTATGTTGTTCTCCTCGAACTTGATATTCCTCAAAGTCGTATGGGTAATACCCTGAAGTTTTAAGTAAACTTTTCTCTCTCAGGGTAAGTTTTGTTCTTTCTAGGTTAATCATTAGAGAGCACCTATTACCTTGTAACCATAACCAATTATTTGTTTCCAAAAATGTTACAACTACAATTTGGCCATTGTAACCCACTGATTCAAGTCTGTTTTGTGTCCATGTTTTTTCTGATTTTGGAAAAAAAATTTAAAAACTCCTTTAATCATTTAACAAGAGAACTTAATTATGGTACTCATTAATGTGTGTATATGTGTATGTTTACTTATGAAATTACATGACAAAAGAGAAAGAGGAGGGCGGTCAGGTATCATGACCACCACTGTCATCTTTGTCTTAAGCAGCAGCAGCAACAAACATTTCTTAAGCACTCACTGAGTACCAAATACTATGCTAACAGTGGAGATATCACAAATGTGGTTCTTGACCTCAAGGTTACAATATGCAAGCAACTATGTTCTCTGTCTCTGTATCTGTGTGTGTGTGTGTGTGTGTGAGAGAGAGAGAGAGAGAGAGAGAGAGAGAGAGAGAGAGAGAGAGACATGTGGGGAATGAGCATGAAAAATCTCTTGCAGAAGACAGATTTGAACAGTCTTAAAACTACAGAAGTCAGGAGGGAGAGTTAAGGAGAAAGAGTATTACAGGCATAAGACTTGGCTACTGAAACAGTGTGATCCTATGAGGAGATAGAATGTTATGCAAGGAGAATAATAAGAAGAGAAGTGTGACTGGATTGTAGTGTGCACAGAGAAGTCAAGTGTGAAAACGAATGGAAAAGTAGGAAGGGATCAGGATATAAAAGACTTTTACTGACAAATAGGGTATATTATTGAGGAAATTCTTTAGCACCTTAGGTGGACCTCCTGTTGCAAACTTTTGAGAGAACATGGACAAGAATTGCACAGATGGGTAGGCATGGATTGTCCTTCTGTTTCATAATACTGAACTCCCAAGAAATTCATTTGCGTATTACAGTCAAAGGTTAGCAAAATGAGAAATATTTAAATGAAAAAACAAAGATATCAAAACATGCAAAAGATCCAAAATGGCAAAACTGGAAATAGATGGATTTAACAGGACCTAATGAATTGTCTTGGGAAAAAAACACACCAAGATCAGATAGGTTTCTAACTGAAAGATACTAAATATTTCTCTTTCTATCTCTTGTTCTTGGGTTTTCTTGATTTCTTGATTCCTGATTCCACAAATGGAAGACTGGTAAAAGAGAGATTAATTTTCCTCTGCTTGACCCCAAAGGACAGAACTAGAGACAATAGATTAAAGTTGAAGAGAGGTTGTTTTTAGCTCAATGTAAAGCATAAATCTAATACATAGAGTTAATCCAATGGTGGAATGGGTTGTCTAAAGTAGGACATCTCCCCTAGTGTCTCTTCCCCACTTCTGAGTTCTTTAATATGCCTTAAATATGCCTTCTACTTCTACAATTGAGGAAATTAGAATGGTCAGTAGGGAAACAAAACTCTCACTCTGCAGATAATATGATGGTATACTTAGAGAACCCTAGACAATCAACTTAGAAACTACTTGAAACAATTAGCAACTTTAATAAAGTTATAGCATATAAAATAAACTCACATAAATATCAGCATTTCTATAATATGAACAAGAAAACCCAAGAACAAGAGATAGAAAGAGAAATTCCTTTTAAAGTAATTGTAGACAATATAAAATACTTGAGAATCTACCTTTTAAGACAAACTCAGAAATTATATGAACATAATAACAAAACACTTTTTTCTCACAAATAAAGTCAGACTTAAACAATTGGAAAAATGTCAATTACTCATGGTTAGGCTGAGCTAATATAATAAAAATGATAATTCTACCTAAATTAAATTACTTATTCTGTGCCAGACCAATCAAACTACCAGAAAATTATTTTACAGAGCCAGAAAAATAGGAACAAAATTAATCTGGATGAAAAATATGTCAAAAATATCAAGGAATTAATGGGGAAAAATGCAAAGGAAGGTAGCCTAACCATACCAGATATAAAACTATATTATAAAATGGCAGTCACCAAACCTACCTGCTACTGGCTAAGAAACAGAGAAATGAATTGGCAGAAAAGATTTGGTACAAAAGAAATAGCACTCTGGGATAAGAATTCACTATTGACAAAAATTGCTCAGAAAACTAGAAAATAATATGGTAGAAACTAGGTATAGATCCACATCTCACACCCTACACCAAGATAAGGTCAAAATGGCACAGGATTTAGACATAAGGGGCAATACCATAAGTCAGTTAGGAGAACCAGGAAGAATCTTTATGTCATATCTATGGAATGGGGAAAAGTTTATGATCAAAGAAGAGATAGTGAACATAACAAATTGTAAAATGAATAATTTTGACTACATTAAATTAAAAAGGTTTTGTACAAATAAAACCAATGCAATCAAGATTAGAAGGAATGCAGAAAGATGGGAAATGATTTTCACAGATCGTTTTTCTAATAAAGGACTCATTTCTAAAATAAATAGAGAACTGAATCAAATTTATAAGAATACAAGTCATTCTCCAACTAATAAATGGATAAATGAAAAGGCAGTTTTCAGATGAAAAAGTTAAAACTATTTATAGTCAGAAGATAAAAATGCTCCAAATCATTATTGATTTATGAAATGCAAATGAAAACAACTCTGAGTTACCACCTTATACCTATCAGATTGGCTGAAATGACAAAAAAAGGAAAATTATCAGGTTTTTTTTTGTTTTTGTTTTTTTGTTTTTTTAGGATTTTGCAAGGCAGTGGGGCTAAGTGGCTTGCCCAAGGCCCACAGCTAGGTAATTATTAAGTGTCTGAGGCTGGATTTGAACTCAGATCCTCTTGACTCCAGGGCCGGCGTTCTATCCACTGTGCCACCTAACTGCCTCAAAAATGATCAATATTAATGAGGATATGGGAGAACTGAGATAGTTATGCATTGTTGATGGAGTTGTGAACTATTTGGAACTATGCCCAAAGACCAGTAAAACTGTACATACCCTTTGAATCAACAATATCACTTCTAGAGTTATATTCCAAAGAGATCATAAAAAGGGAGAAACGATTTATACATATAAAAATATCTATACCAGCTTTTTTGCAGTGACAAAGAGTTGGAAATTGAGGGGATGCCCATCAATTGGGGAATAGTTGAACAAGTTTTGGTATATAAGTGATATAGAGTACTATTGTTCTGTTAGAAATCATGAACAGGGTGGCTAGGTGGCACAGTGGATAGAGCGCCAGCCCTGGAGTCAGGAGTATCTGAGTTCAAATCCAGCCTCAGACACTTAATAATTATCTAGCTGTGTGACCTTGGGCAAGCCACTTAACCCCATTGCCTTGCAAAAAAAAAAGAAAGAAAGAAATCATGAGCAGCATGACTTCAGAGAAGCATGGAAAGATTTGCATGAACTGATGCTGAGTGAAATGAGTCGAAGCAAGAGAACATTGTACACATTAATGGTAAACATGGGGGTGATGTTCAACTTTGATGAACTTGCTCATTCCATCAGTGCAACAATAAGGGACAATTTCGGGCTGTCTGCAGTGGAGAATGCCATCTGTATCCAGAGAAAGAAGTGTGGAGTTGGAATAAAGACCAAAGACTATTACCTTCGATTTAAAAAAAAAAACCCATATCTCATTATGTAATTTTGCTATTTCTTATACTTTATTTTTCTTCCTTAAGGATAGGATTTCTCTCTCATCACACTCAACTTGTATCAATATATACCATGAAAACAATGTAAAGACTAACAGACTGCCTTCTATGGGGGGGAGCAAGAATGGGGGGGAAATTGTAAAACTTAAAATAAATAAAATCTTTTTTAAAAATATATATATGTGCATATGGATGAAAATAAATAAATTTTAAAAATATCTATACTAGCTTTTTTGCAGTGACAAAGAGTTGGAAAATGAGGGGAACCCCATCAATTGGGGAACAGCTGAACAAGCTATGGTATACAAATGATACAGAGTACTATTTTTCTGTAAAAAATCATGAGCAGCATGACTTCAGAGAAGCATGGATAGATTTGCATGAATGATGCTGAGTGAAGTGAGTTGAAGCAGGAGAATATTGTACACATTAACAGCAACACTGTAAGAAGATCAACTATGATGGACACAATTTTTCTCAGCAGTTCAGTGATCAAGGAAAATCCTGAGGGACCTGTTGAGGAAAGTGCCATCCACATCCAGAGAAAAAATTATGGATTTTGAATGCAGAACAAAGCATACTATGTTCACTTTTTTAAAACTTCTTTAATGCTTTTTTTCCTTTCTCATGGTTTATTTTATTCCTCCCTTAGTTTCAACTCTTTTTTTTACAACATGACTAATAAGGATTGTTATACATGTACAACCTATATCAGATTGTTTGCTGCCATGTGGAGCTCAGCTTGTAAAAGGATAAATGTTGACAACTATCTTTGCATGTAATTAGGGAAAATTGTTTGGAGTTATTAAAAATTAATTAAAATATATAAAAAACAAAAGGCAAATGTGGAAAATAAAATAGAGATAGAAAGTACTTTAGATAAGTCTTTCTATAAGACAAATTAAGCCCTGTAGGCTGTGAAAGAGAATTATAGGCCAATATCACTAATTAATATTGATGTGAAAATATTAATGATATAAGGATATTAAAGCAATTATACAAAAATCATCCACTATGATAAAATTGAATTTACGTCAGGAGTGCAAGAATGATTCAACATTAAAGATACTTTTGACTTCCAGTTCATGGTAGTTCAGTCTTCTTGAAACTGACTTCATCTGACACTGGCACCCACTCTTCATCACCACCATGCCACCAGAGTTTGACTCTAATAGAATGAATGTTTTTAAGGTGCACTGGTGGTGAAGTTGGTGCTGCATCAGCTCTAGCCCCCAAAACTGGTCCCTTAAGTTTGTCTCCCACAAAGATTGGTTATGACACTGCCAAGGTAAATGGTGACTGGAAAGGGCTACAGATCACAGTGAAACTTACCATTCAGAATAGACAAGCCCTGATTGAGGTTGTACCTTCTGCCTCAGTCTTGATCATCAAAGTCTTAAAGGAATCTCCTCAGGGCAGAAAGAAGCAGAAAAATGTTAAACACAGTGGAAACATCACAACATAGCTTGATGGATTAGGTACTGATCCTTGGCAAGAGAACTCTCTGGAACCATTAAAGGGATACTTGGAACAGCCCAGTCTATGGACTGCAACATTTGATGGCAGACATCCTCATGATGTCATTGACAACATTAGTAGTTGTGGAATGCCCAACAAGTTAAAAGCTACAAAGGAGACTATTGTAATAAATTAACATTTGGCAACAGAAAAAAAATTAAGATGATAACTAGTCTAACAAATTATATTACTAAAAAAACAATGAAAATGTGATTACTTAGATTCAGAAAAATATCCACAACAAAATCCAACATTCATAATTATGTTATTTTTTAAAATATTATAAATCTTAGGAATGGAAAGATTTTTCCTTAAATAGTAACAAAGCATTTATTTGAAACCAAGAGCCATACATGTAATAGAAAAACATTAGATACTTTCTCATTAAGAAGTTGAATATAGTCCACTACCATCAATATTATACTATAGTTATAAAAACTCTGTTAGCAACAAAACCAAGAAATTAAAGGGATATGAAGACATTTTGTAGGGAGATTCTTTTTTCAAATATGGATTTGACCAAGTTTCTGTCAAATTTTAATAGTTTGTGATTTCTTAATGTTTCTAAAGAAATTAAGTTTCAACAAAATTGACAAAATTATTAACTTAAAAACTAGTAGAAATAAAATAAATAATTAATTAGATTAAAAAGAAAGAGAAAAACCAATTATCAGCATCAAAAAGGCATTGACAAGAAAAGAAGAAAAAATAAAAGACAATGTTTTGTCCAGCTGTATGCCCCCAAACCAAACTATTTAAATGAAATAAATGAATATTTACAAACATAGAAAATATCCAAACAAAACAAAATTAATAAAGAATTTAAATAACACTTTTTCAGAGGAAGAAATTAGACCAGTAATGAAACACCAAAAGAAAAAACCCCCAAAACCAGAAGGATTCACAAGGGGAATTGATTAAATATTTTAAGAAAAATGAACTCCAATATTATAAAATTATTTGAGTAATAGGAAAAGAAAGAATCCTAATTCCATCAATGTTAGAAATATGGCCTTGATATTCAAACCAAGAAAAAGAAAACTAATATCTTTAATGAGCATCGATGTGAAAATTGTGGGGGGGGTTGTATGGCAATGGAGTTAAGTGACTTGCCCAAGGTCACACAGCTAGGTAATTATTAAGTATCTGAGGTCATATTTGAACTCAGATCCTCCTGACTCCAGAGCTGATGTTCTATCTACTGCATCACCTAGTTGCCCCCCATGTAAATTTTTTTTTAGGTTTTTGCAAGGCAAACGGGGTTAAGTGGCTTGCCCAAGGCCACACAGCTAGGTAATTATTAAGTGTCTGAGACCAGATTTGAACCCAGGTACTCCTGACTCCAGGGCCGGTGCTTTATCCACTACGCCACCTAGCCGCCCCCAATGTAAAATTTTTAAATCAGATGTTAGAGAAACTACAACAAGCTATCACAAGGATTATACATTATGATTATACTTTATACATTATACCAGGAATTCAAAATTTTTTATTATTAGGAAACAATAAACTCAATCATATTAACAACAAGATCAACCAAAATTGTATATCAACAGATGCAGAAAACTTTGATAAAATATAGCACCAATTACTAATAAGAACACTAAAAAAATGGGAATGAATATACCTTTCTTTAGCAAAATAGCTTGTATCTAAAACTAAGAACCAGAATTATTATTATTAAAAAGAATAAATTAGAATCCTTTAAAATACTATCAGGAATAAAACAAAGATATTCATTGTTTCCATTTCTAGTTGACTTAATATTAATAGAAATTCTGGTTATACAATAAGAAAAAAATTTGAGGGAATAAACATGTGTAAAGAAAAAACAAAAATTACAATTTTTGCAATGATATAATAATATACTTACAGAACCCTGGAGAGTCAAATAAAAATTAATTGAAATAAATTTTTCCATAAAATTACAGGATGTAATAAATCTACATGAAAATAGAATTTTTACATAAGGTCTTATATATATACAAAATGTTATATAGCTTATAAAGAATTTTTTGGTGGGTAATAGCAAAAAAAAAATAGCTGGAAACTAAAGCTATGCCTATCAATCTAAGAGTGACTGAACAAGAGGGCAGTTAAATGGTGCTGTGGATAGAGGGCTGATCTTGCAGTCAGGAGGACCTCAGTTTAAAATCCAGTCTCAGACCCTTGATAAGTTAACTAATAAGTTAGCTGTGTGACCTTGGGCAAGTCACATAACCACATTGCCTTGTAAAAACGAAAGAAAAAGGAAAGAAAGACTGAACAAATTTGACTTATCAATGTAATGGGATGATATTGTGTTCTAAGAAAGGAAAATAAAGATGATTTTAAAGAGGCATGTAAAGACTTGTATAAACTGATACAGAGTGAAGTAAGCAGCACTAGAAAAAGTCTAATGAACAATTTAGAAAGACTTAAAAACAATTCTAATCAGGGATCAGCAAATTACAAAAATGAAAATATTGAGGAAGCTATGAAGCAATGAATAGAACACTGGTCCTGGAGTCAGTAGGTCCTGAGTTCAAATCCAGCCTCAGACACTTACTAATTACCTAGCTGTATGACCTTGGGCAAGTCACTTAACCTCATTGAAATGAAAATATTAATAATTTCTTTCAAGCATTGTTGATTATAACCTCAAGGTTTGTATTTGTGAAAGTACATTAAGTTCTCTCCCCTACTTCCCTAATTTAAAAAATGGAACCCAACTTTGCTCAGATCACCCAAGATAGAGACACCCATGTGGGAAATGGCAGGGACTTATTCCTGAAGTCCCTTTCTTGGGGCCACAGGACGTAAGGGAAAGGGAAAAATAGCCTTTCCTCCACTCAGCTGAGTCCATCCCATCATGCTATAGAGGAATGAGATTTTCACCACTGGATTGTTGAAGGAGAAATATTTGTTTAACCTTTCTTGTAATATTAAGGAACTATTGTTTGTACTTGTCTAACATTTTCTATGGTTTTCTGACTCCCTCTCCATTGTTCAGTTTAATCCTCTTCTGAAATATAAATTCACCAAGATAATAGAAAGCAACTTCTGTCCCCTTCACCTTCCCTTCCTCCATCTGCCTGACTCTTAGCTTTCCAAAGGGTCTGCCTGTCATCAGTCACGATCAGGTAGATCATGCCTTGATCCCCTCCCTTGATTCCTCCCAGCACAGGAGGTGAAGTAGGCTGCATATAAAGGTTTGTCCAGCTCCCTCCTCCATGCTGGATCCATGTGGTTCCAACTCCAGGCAGTTGGATCCATGACAATCTAAGTCCAGTCACCATTTTTGTGACTGTTTCCCTTGTTTCCCTTTCTTAACTGTTTTTGTTATTCTCCTTAGTCCAGTTTTGTAGCTGTCTCTTTTTTTTTGCTTAAATTCGTTATTTCGCTGCTTCTCTAAATAAACTTGTGAATTTTTTGTAGTAATTTGTGAACTTTTGCAACAAACTGTGAATTAAAGGCTGCTTTTCCTTACCCTCCTGAGTCAGAGTCTGGTGATTTCCTCACTTAAAAGAACCCCATCTGTCTGTCTGTCTGTCTATCTGTCTGTCTCTCTCTCTCTCTCTGATCTCCTCACCCCAGCTGCTCTAGCAGCAGAATGACACCAAAAACACATTAATGGAAACTGATGAACCAGTTTTGATTAATTTGGTAATGTTTCAATATCTTCTATTCTTTGATTAATATAGGGAATATTCCATCATATTCTATTCTATGGTCAATTTGGCAGAATGTTCCACATGTTTGAGGGGGAAGAGCACATTTTTGGTTCCATCCTTTTCTTTTCCATTATCAACTCTTTCAAAGATTCCCACCATGCAGAAATGTGATGCTTACCTTGGATTAAAAATCTCCTTAAGGAGAGAAGACAGTTCCTATTTCACAATTCCCAAAAGTCTCACTAATCATTCTGTACCTGACCTGGGGGAAGTTGTTCTGAATACTGGGCTACTTGCATAAATGTTTTATTGATTTCTTTCTCTTTTTTTCTGACATCAATTTACTTCCCTAAAACTGCCACTTCCCCATAGAACTGTCTCATAACAAATAAATACAGCTAAAAAAATTCCCCTAATTCTATACTGATTTGTCAGACAATCTATGCTTCATCCTACACCTATAGTATATGACTTCTCTGCTGAAAAGAATTCTTCCCTATCAGTTTTCTGAAATAAGGTTTTATTGCTGAAAATTTATTTATTATTATTAATGATTTGTTTATACAAATCCAGTAACATGTAGTCACTGTTTTTGTGTACTCAAAATTATCTATTCTATTTTCTGCAGTCTTTTCCTTTCTCTTGTTGAGTCATGAACTCTTCCCCATCCAGAGATGATAAGTACATTCTTCCTTGTTTCTCTCTTTTATCTCTACTTGTGCCTTATCTAGTATAAGATGTTAGGTGTTGATTTAAACATAATTTCTTCCATACTACTGTCCATTTTTCCCATTAGCCTTCTATCAAGTAGTGAATTTTTATCCTAGTAGCTGGGGGATACTAGTATTTTTTACTTTGTTCACTTAGAGATCTACTTTTTTAAACAAGTGATAAATTGTTTTGAAAATTCCAGTCTTGTAATATAGTTTGAGATTTAATACTACTTCTCCTGCCCCCACCCCCAGCTCCAATTCCCTCTTGTTCCCACAGAGTCTTATTAGTTTTCAGTATTATTTTCTTTTTTCTTTTCATTTTGTTTTTGTTTTTGCAAGGCAAAGGGGTTAAGTGACTTGCCCAAGGTCACACAAACAGGTAATTAAGTGATTAAGTGTCTGAGGCCAAATTTGAGCTCAGGTCCTCCTGACCCTTGGGCCGGTGCTCTATCCACTGTGTTGCCTACCTGCCCTCAATACTATTTTCTTTTACATCAATATAATACTGGTTATTATGTAAATGGTTCTCCTAGTTCAGATTAATTTACTCTCATCTCATGATACAAGTCCTTTCAAATTTCCTTATATTCTTTATATTTATTGTTTCTTAAAATGTAATGACATTACATTACATTCAGGAGACATTACCAAATCAATGGATACAAGCTTTGCTTCTAGTTCTTTGCTATCTCAACATATGTTGCTATCAGTGTTTTTGTAAGTATATGGGACCTTTCTCCTGTCACTGATATATTTGGAGTATAAGTTCAGCAGTGGTATCTGAGTTTAAAGGTCTAGTTTAGAAGGCAGATAGGTGATGCAGTAGATAGAATGCCAGGCTTGGACTTAAGAAGACCTGAGTTCAAATCTAGCCTCAAACACTTACTAGCTTGGTGACCTTGGGCAAGTCAGGTAACCCTGTTTGCCTGTTTCCTCTCCTATAAAATGAACTGGAAAAGAAAATGGCAAGCCACTCCAGTATCTTTGCCAAGAAAAACCACAACTGGGATTACAAAGAGTAGGACCAACTGAAATGACTAAACAAAAATGGCAATCAATAAATTGGGGCAATGGTCTTTTTTTGATAGTTAAGATAACTTTATTGTATTCTTAAATTGTGGCAGTCCTTTTTTTTTAAAGATTTTATTTGAGTTTTACAATTTTTCTCCCAATCTTACCTCCCTCCCCCCACCGCCCACCCCACGAAAAGCAATCTGTCAGCCTTTATTTTGTTTCCATGTTGTACATTGATCCAAACTGAGTGTGTTGAGAGAGAAATCATATTGTAGGGTTCTGGTTTTTAATCCACCCTGCTATTTGCCTACATTTTAAGGGAGAGTTCATCCCATTCACATTCAAAGTTATGATTACTAATTCTTTATTACCCTCCATGCTATCTTCCCTCTGTTTGTATTCCCCTCTTCCCCCCCTTATCCATATTCCCCAGTATTTTGTTTCTAAATATCACCCCCTTCAGTGTATTTGCCCTCCTATATCACTCCCTCCCCTTTCTTTCCCCTTTCCCTTTTTCCCTTCCTTTTGTTAGTTCCCTCTTTCCCCTGCCCCTCCCTTTCTCCATCTCCACTCTGCTTTTCCCCTTTTAATACTTGAAAGGTTAGAAGTTTTTTAAGTTAACTAAGTATGTGTAAATTGACTTTAAGCCAAGTCTGATGAGAAGAAGATTCAGGTGTTTCTCATCTCCTCCCTTCTTCCCCTCTATTACCATAGCTATTTTGTACCTCTTAGTGTAATGAGATTTACCCCATTCAATCCCCTCCCTCCTCCCATCTCCTTCCTGTCCCCCTTTTTAAGAAGGTAGTGTTTTTAAAAATCATTCTATCTGAGTCATAGAAAATTCTGAGTATCTGTCATTTCTAGCTAAGTACATTCTAGCTAATAGAGTTAAAATTCTTGAGAGTTATTAGAGTCTTTCTCCCAAGTGGGGTTAAAGCCAATTACATCCCATTGGATAGCAGTCTCATGGATAGGTCATGAATGTCCATCACTTCTGGCTAGGTATATTCTCTCTGCTAGAGTTACAATTCTCGAGATTTATGAGAATCTTTTACCCCATGCTGTGATATAGCCAATTTCAACTTATTGGATAGCAGTTTTTTTTAACCGCCCCCCATTTTTGTTTTTACCTTTTCATGTATCTCTTGAACCTCCTCTTTGATGTCCAACTTTTCTATTTAGCTCTGGTCTTTTCATCAGGAATTATGGGAATTTTTCCATTTCATTGAATGTCCATCTTTTTCCCTGGAAAAGAAGGCTCAGCTTTGTGGGATAGTGGATTCTTGGCTGCATTCCAAGCTCCCTTGCTCTTTGAAATATCTTGTTCCAGGTCCTTTGATCCCTTAATGTTGATGCAGCCAGGTCCTGTGTAATCCTTACTGTGGCTTCTTGATATTTAAATTGTTTCTTTCTGGCTACTTGCAGGATTTTCTGTTTTATCTGATAGTTCTGGAATTTGGCCACAACATTCCTTGGTGTTTTCATTTTAGGATGTTTTTCTGGAGGGGATTGATGTATTCTTTCAATAACTACTTTGCTCTCTGGTTCCATGATTTCAGGGCAATTTTCCATCACTAGATCCTGTAATATTAAGTCCAGGCTTTTTTTTCTTCCAATGTTTTCAGGAAGTCCAAGACCTATTCTCGAGGTCAGTGGTTTTGCTGATGAGGTATTTTACATTTTCTTCTATTTTTTCTATTTTTTGATTTTGTTTGACAGGCTCTTGCTGTCTCATGAAGGCATTAGTTTCTACAGACTCTATTTTTTTTTAGGGAGGAGTTTTCTTCATTGACCTTTTGCAATTCCTTTTCCAATTGGTCAATTCTACTTTTGATAGAGCTTTCCATTTGACCAATTGAAGTTTTGAGAGAATCATTTTCTTTTTGCATTTGCCCAATTGAGGATCTGAGAGATTTGTTCTCATTTTGTATTTGTCCAATTGTATTTTCTAAGGAATTGTTTTCTTGTTGCAAGGTATTAATCTTCTCTTGGGTTTCTTTTGCCAAATTTTCCAATTGATTTTTAAACTCTTTCCTTATTTCTTCAAGGGAGTCTTTCTGTATTAGAGACCAGATCATATTCTCCTCAAAGGTTCTAGGTTTCTCTGAGTTAGGGTCTTTCCCTTCCAAGAATTTTTCTATGGATCCACCTTTCTGCTGACCCTTCTTCATTTTGCTAAGACCTTGAGTTGGGGAGGGGCTGGTTCACAGGGGTTTGGTGTTAGGATCCCTAGAGGCTTTACTCACTGAATGCAATTTCTCTGGCTGACCAGGAGGAGGTGCTGGTTGCTTTCTCTGGCGAGTCTGTGACCTTGATTGAGGCTGGTTCTTCCGCTCACACACCTGTGTCTGAGGCAATAGTAGTCTGTGATTGTTTGTTCTGGGAAGAGGCCTCAGCCATAATGGAGGCATGGACTCAGAGTTCCTCAGACCAGAGGGATGGTGTCTGCAGCTCTCCTGCACTGGAACTCTCCCCCCAGCCCTGTCGGCAAACTCCAGAGGGTCAGCACCAACATCAGTGCCTCTGCTCCTTCACCAGTGATTCAAGCCCCGTGGTCTAGCCCCACCACTGATCCAGCAGGTCCATCTCTTGGGCCCTCAGACTCCCCGGCTCCAATTCAGCCACTAATCTGGCTGATCTGGGGCTGATCCACCCTCTGTGTCCGAACTCACCCACCCAGACTCACCTACCCAAACTCACCCAAAGCTGCAGAAGACAAATCCTGAGGTAGATGTCCTTTTCCTGGCTTTTCTTTCTGGGTTTTGTGGGTCCGATTTCTGTTAAGAGGTTTGTTTCAAAGGGTAAAAACATTACTCATACAAAAATATTTATAGTAGCCCTGTTTGTGGTGGCAAGGAATTGGAAATCCAGTAAATGTCCTTCAATTGGGGAGTGGCTTAGCAAACTGTGGTATATGTATGTCATGGAACAATATTGTTCTATTAGAAACCAGGAGGGGGGCGGAGCCAAGATGGCCACATGAAGGGATCCAGTCTTAGGAGCTCTCTGATAAAAACTCATAAACTAAGGACTCTAACTAAACTTTCGAGAGACAGAACCCACAAAGGGACCCAGTGAGGCAGTTCTCCTACTCAAGGTAACCTGGAAAAGAGCAGAAAGGCTCTGCTCCCCGGGGTTGGAGGGGCGGCCTGCCAGAGGGGTGGCCCCCCAGAGCGAAAGAACTTCAGCCTCCCAGAGGCAGCCCCAGGGTGCTGGGAGCCTCAGCTCACAGCAGCGGGGGAGTCTCCTGAGCTGCACCCCAGGGAGCACTGGAACAAAGTGGGGGAACAGCGGGGGACCTCTGCCAGAGTGAGCACGTGGAGCCCAGCCCTCAGGGCACACAGCCAGCAGCCTGGTCTTTCAGCAGCCTAGAACCAGAAACAGAAGCAGGTGGAGCCAGTAAGCAGGAGCCCCCAGGGCATGAGCCCATTGAGCTGAGCGAGGGGAGTAAAGAGAGACTGCAGAGCTCTGTCCTCTGCCCCTGGAACAGGACTCTGGGGCTCTGACCACATTCAGATCCTGATTGCAGTCTAGGCGCCCCCATAGAACAGCAGGGCCCCCCCACCTCAGCCCCGTGGCAGAGGGAGGTGCTTATGGTCATTCACAGACCAGGAGGGAGGACAGAGCCTCACACACTGAGACCCTTGTGGGAGTGTCCCAAAAGCTCAGGAAGCACCCCCCAAAAAACAGGCTTAGGCTGGGAAAATGAACAAGCAAAGAAATAAGAGGAAGACCATTGAGAAATATTTTGCAAATGAGCCCAAGAAGGATCAAAATACTCAGTCTGAAGATGAGGAAGCACAAGCTCCTGCATCTAAAGGCTCCAAGAAAAACAGAAATTGGGCTCAGGCTATGACAGAGCTCAAAAAAGACTTTGAAAATCAAATGAGGGAGTTAGAAGAAAAACTGAGAAAAGAAAGGAGAGAGATGCAGGAAAAACATGAAAATGAAGTCAGCAGCTTAGTCAAGGAAATCCAAAAAAAAATGCTGAAGAAAATAGCATGCTAAAAAAACAGTTTAGGTCAAATGGATAAAACAGTTCAAAAAGTTATTGAGGAGAAGAATGCTTTAAAAAAACAAAATTGGCCAGATGGAAAAAGAGATAAGAAAACTCTCTGAGGAGAATAAATGCTTCAGACAAAGAATAGAATTCAGGGAGATTGATGAATTTACCAGAAATCAGGAATCAAAAAAATGAAAAATTAGAAGAAAATGTGAAATATCTCATTGAAGAAACCAGGAGGGACAGGATTTCAGGGAAACCTGGAGGAATTTGCATGAACTGATGCTGAGTGAGATGAGCAGAACCAGAAGAACACTGTACACCCTAACAGCAACATGGGAGTGATGTTCCACCTTGAAGGACTTGCTCATTCCATCAGTGCAACAATCGGGAACAATTTTGGGCTGTCTGCAAAGGAAAGTACCATCTGTATCCAGATAAGGTGCTGTGGAATTTGAACAAAGTGCAAGGACTATTCCCTTTAATTTAGAAAAAAACAGCTTATTGTCTGATCTTGTTACCTCTTAGACTTCTCTTCTCTTTAAGGATATGATTTCTCTCTCATCACACCCAATTTGGATCAAGGTACAACATGGAAACAAAGTAAAGACTGACAGAGTGCTTTCTGTGGGGGGGAGGGGAGAGGGAAGCAAGATTGGGGGAAAACTGTAAAACTCAAATAATATCTTTAATAAAAATAAATTTAAAAAAAAAGAGGTTTGTTTCATATGAAAGATGGGGACAGATCAGGAGACTTTAGAACTGTGCCTGTCTTCTCTCCGCCATCTTGGCTGGAGGTCCTGGCAATGGTCTTTCTTAATGACCAAAGACCCCGAGTGAAGGCTGACAGGGTCATTTAAACCCAGGTGCGTCTTCTTCTTGTTAACCCAGCAGTACATCACTGGGACCTCCTTTGGCAAAAGTATGACAGTATAATTGGTAAATATATATTGCCTAGACTGCAATCAGGATCTGAATGTGGTCAGAGCCCCAGCTTCCTGTTCCAGGGGCAGAGGACAGAGCTTGGCAGTCTCTCTTCACTCCCCTCCCTCAGCTCCTCCCCATTACTCCCTCTTTGGGAGTTGGGAGTAATCCTCAAATGATAGAATCAAGCTTCAGACCACTTTGGTTAAATCAACATGAATTTGAGTTGAGTAATGGTGGATTCAGTAGTGGTGAGGATACAGAGTCGGACTATGCCATGATGGATAAACAAATTAAAATAATAGCATTGAGACTCAAATGTCCTGAGGTTACCTGAGCAGGGGGTGAAGGTAGTAAGAAGATGAAAGCTTGACCTTTAGGCAAGTTCCTCCAGAATGCGGGGGGGGGGGGGGGGGGGGGGGGGGGGGGGGAAGGTAAAGTTACAAGAGTAAGGAATTTAGACTTACAGGTCTTGAGAGACTAGTAAACTCTATCCTAACTTGACCAAGTCTTAAAACTAGAATTAAAATCAATTCTCAATGTACATATCTCCAGTCTCAAATACAGTGTGTGGAATTTAATTAATGTGTATTACTTGATTAATTGATAATTAATTCTAGGTCTTACTTATCTAGTTTATTACATTGATCCACTTTTCTGTTTTTTTAACCTGAACCACCTGATGATTACTGCTTTATCTTAGAGCTTGAATTGTAATAATACTAGATGTCTTCACCTCCCAACCTTTGTCTCCTACTTTCCCTAGCTTCCCTCATGAATTTTTTCAAATTCTAGAGCAGAAAGTTTTTGCCAATATTCTATTCTACCCTCTTGTAGCCCCTCAATCCACAACACCTTCCCTTTGATTTTACCTCCCATTTGCATTCTATATCGAATTAATGAGAAGAAACTCCACATGCAAAAAAGGGCCTGGAATGAACCAGAATCCAATCACTCTTTATCCAGATTATAAATGCATTTATTTGCCTGAGAAGAAGCTTGCAAACTGGAACAAAGTCTGTTCTGACATGTCCAAGGCCCACTTGGAAAATGTGAGATATTTATACCTTTCAAACAAAGGGAGCCAGGGAATTTGGGAATAAAGGCAGGAAATGGTCCCTCTTCCAAGGAAGGGAACATCTAGGAGAGGGTGCAAGGAATTCATGTTAGATATATGACCCTTTGATACACAAATCAGCCTGACAATTCAAGACTTGAACACAAATAATAAGTTAAGGGGATGTAAAACAGAAGTCTCTGCAAATAAGACTATTTCCTGAAAGTCCTATCAACTAGATTGAAACTAGCCTCTAACCTGTGGGGACCCAGAGTCAAACAAAGCAGGCTATCAACAGGAGAATCAGGGATCATAGAAGTTTAACTAACTGACCAAACAAGAATTAGAGTATATTATAAACTGCAAAATGAATGATTTTGACTATATTAAATTAAAAAGGTTTTGTTCTAATGAATTCAGTGCTGCCAAAATTAAAAGGAATGCAGAAAGCTGGGAAATAAATTAAAACTATATATAATCATCTGAAAAAATGCTCCAAATCGTGTTTGATTAGAGAAATGCAAATTAAAACAACAATGAGCTATCATCTCACACCTATTAGATTGGCCAAGATGAGAAAAAGGGAAAATGATCAATGTTGAAGAGAATGTGGGAAGATTGGGACATTGATGCATTTGGGGTGGAGTTTTGAACAGATCCAACCTTTCTGAGGAGCAATATAGAACTATGCCCAAAGAGTAATAAAACTGTTCATACCCTCTGATCCAGCAATTCCAATTCTAGGTTCTAGATTCAGAAGAAATTATTTTAAAAAGGGGAAAAATCCTACATGTTCCAGAATATTCATAGCAGCTTTTTTTTCGTAGTGGCAAAGAATTGGAAATTGAGGGGATGCCCATCAATTGGGAAATGGCTTAACAAGTTATGGGACATAAATACTATTGTTCTATAAGAAACCATAAATAGTTGGACCCTAGAGAAGCATGTAAGGAATTACAGGATATGATGCTGAGCGAAAGGAGTAGAACCAAGAGAACAATGTACACATCAAGAACAACATGGTAAGATGAACAGCCTTGATGGAAACAGCTCCTCTCAGCAGTCCAGAGAGCTAGGACAACTGTATTTCACTGGTTATGGAAACTATTATCCCCAACTATATTATCCCCAACCATTGGAAGAAAAACAAAACAAAACAAACACACACATATACACACAAAACCAACCCTTCAGAATCTGATGAACACTTTACAAAAATTATCTCTTATGTATCTCTTTGCCTTAATCCTAATTCCTCATACTGAAAATTACTAATTTGCAAAACATGTTTACCAAAAATATGTATGTACGATGTTAACCTGACTGTTCACCACTGAGGGGAGGGTGGAAGGAAATTTTGTAATTTAAAAATATACATGTAAATATGCTTAAAATAAATAAATAAATAAATTTAATTTCAGAGTGAGGAAAGATGCTTCTAAGTGGAATCCCTCCCACCCCACCCCCCACCTCCTGAGAAAGAAGGCTTAACCTGTTCTGGCAAAGGGAAGTTTTATATACATAAAAATATCACAGATGGACTGGACCATAACATAATCATTGAGACTCATGCATGGATAATACATGGTTCTGTAGGCACAGTCAGCAACTAGACTGTCTCACAGAGGGGTACAGAACCAGAGTTAGCATGGCTGAAACAGGAGTGTAGTACCTGATTTGGTTCACTTAGCAGTTATAAGAAACAGGGATTACAAGCATGTCAAGAGTGTGATGAATAGCTCTCATGTCCCAGGAAAATGGGGGACACTCTAACATTGATTCATATGAAGATCATAAATCCTTCAGTGAACACATGGTGCTGGTCAGAGCAATATATTTTGCCAGAGGGTGAGCTCATCCAGAGCGCAAAGGATTCTTGTTGTACAAAAGTACAGAGCACAGTCTGCTTTCTAGGCCTTAGTTCTGGGAAATGGGATGTCTCCAATATATTTTCACAGTCCATAGACCACCAAATGGCTCAGGTTTTGCTTTAAAGCTAGTATGAATTTAATTGTCTTCCAAGTTCCTGATATTCTGATATCTAGCTAGGTTTACTCTTTTTTTTTTTTTTTTTAGGTTTTTGAAGTCAAATGGGGTTAAGTAGCTTACCCAAGGCCACACAGCTAAGTAATTATTAAGGGTCTGAGACCAGATTTGAACTCAGGTACTCTTGACTCCAGGGCCGATGTTCTATCCACTGTGCCACCTAGCCGCCCCAGGTTTAAATGTGAGGATTAAATGAGATAAAATAGTAAAGGGCTTAGCAGAGCACTCAGAATGTATAGTAGGAGATTAATAAGTATTTGTTTCCATCCTTTCATTTGAATCTTTGTTTTTTGCCATTCTTTGTGTCCCCAGTATATGTCATAACACAGTAACATCTTATTTTGCTTCTTAACCAAACATTCTCATTTTTTTCATTATTTTCTTTGAGATTTTAAAAAATCTTTTGTTCCATAAAATGAACTTCATTACTGTTTGGTCTAATTCTATAAAGTAATTCTTTGCTAATTTAATATGGCACTAAGTCATGAATTAATTTTAGTTGCAATGCCACTTTTATATATCTTCAAGAAAACTTTTCTTTACATAAGTGAATTTGATTTTTATGGGAAAAATAAGCAAGGCTAAATGAGAGATTTTGAAGAACACATATCATAGTATTGAAAGTCATGCTGAATCAGAATTATTTAGGTTTTGATTGCTTAGAATCAGTGAAAATGGCAATTGTTTTCAATTTTGGCCAGAAGTCTTTCCCTTCCAGATTGATATCTTGTGATAGTAAATTGAGCCCTCCTTTTGTTTCAGTTCTTACCTAGTTCTTAGTCACTGAATGGGCATTGCCTCAAACAAACTGAGAATTGATAAAGACCTCATTTAGAAAGGCTAAGATAACCCACTTTGCCAGTTGTCTTGACTTTTGCCTTTGCCTTTGATGGCTTTGGAAGAGACAAAGAAGCTGACAATTTTCAGGAACTCTGTGTCACTTAAATACAATTCATGAGCAAGTCATCCTTATGTTGCCATTGGTTCTCTTTGAGAATGAACATGTTGACTCATCGATTCATTGTTTCTACACCCATTTGTCAATCAATGTTGGAGGGTTAGGAATCATCATTCAGACTGACCTGAT
Source organism: Macrotis lagotis (assembly GCF_037893015.1). NCBI lineage: Eukaryota > Metazoa > Chordata > Mammalia > Peramelemorphia > Peramelidae > Macrotis > Macrotis lagotis. The sequence goes on along the minus strand of NC_133658.1, from coordinate 515,815,142 downwards.
ATTCTTCAGCAGTAAGTGATCCCCATACATGTTTGTCCCTGGAAATTGTTATGTACTCCTACCTTGGGAATGAACTGAGATTTATTGACTCAACTACTTTTGTTGATGTGAACCTTTCTGAATCGTTTTCATCTCATTACAAAAGTTATCAATAAAAGAGAGCCATCTTAAAGTCATGGCTGATTCTCAGTGATTAGCTCATCAATACGCTGTTACCTTGAGGTACTTTCAAAAATTCTTTTAAAACATTTTGTCCTGAGTTCTACTTTTTAATCAGGAAGAAAGTCCCAACAAAGAATTTTCCTCTCACCATTAGTTTACATCCACTCTATTGACTTTTTAACCAGGCAGCAATATGTAGCATAATGAATTTAAGAATAGAATGACAAGGGGCAGTTAGGTGGCGCAGTGGATAGAGCACCGGCCTCAGTCACTTAATAATTACCTAGCCATGTGGCCTTGGGTAAGCCTCTTAACCCCATCACCTTGCAAAAACTAAAAAAACTAAAATAAAAAAATAAAATGACAAAACCTTAGTCATGCCAGCTCAGAGTTCTTCCAAATTACTAATGTCTTCTATGTCAAAGTCATAATAATCAAACCTAAGCTGGCAAACCCACTACCATTAATCTATGCTTCTGGGGAAATTCTCTTAGTAAGCAAATATTTGTATAATTCTTACCTATTTGTGATAGTAAGAACTAGGTAAGAACTGAGAATTGTGCAAGATCTTGGGGAAGGCCAAGATTACTTACTTTATTCTGGTGAAAAGTTTTTTGTGTGTGTGTTCAGAGTATAAAAGTATAAAGGTATAAAAGTCCATTTCAGTGACTTTTTATTATTTCATAACTTATTTTTCATATTTGCCCCCAAAATTATTATTTTTCTAGACATAAATTATCAGAATATTATAATTCCAAATTAATAGGATTTAGATCTAGAAAAGACATAAAAAGTATTTTAATTCAATTTGTTCATTTTTCAAAAGTTTTATTGATCCAGTTTGCTTTTGCCTCAGTTTTTTGGGAAATATCAATTCTTGCCCAAATGGAACTATTCCTTCTAAAAAAATAACTCCAATACAATTATCAATTCTGAAAATGTGTATGACATTCTTTAGACTTTTCTGGAAGGAGAGAAGTATGTTTCATTATCTGTTTTTTAAAAACATTGCTGATTTTTTCAATTATTCAGAGTTCATCTTCCTATTGGTTGTAATTCCTAGGGGGGGCACTCCCCCTTCCCCAATTTATGGAATAAATATTTCTTTTTTTTTTTTTTTAAGATTTTTCAAGGCAATGGGGTTAAGTGGCTTGCCCAAGGCCACACGGTTAGGTAATTATTAAATGTCTGAGTCCGGATTTGAACCCAGGTACTCCTGACTCCAGGGCCGGTGCTCTATCCACTGCGCCACCTAGCCACCCCATGGGATAAATATTTCAATGGACAATTATTCAAGATATTCTTCCCATTTTTCCCACTTCCCAATAAAATGACTTTATTGGTCAGCTATAGGGCACAAGTAGTTTTAAGAAAAGGCATTTAATGAAATGGCTACATTTGTTTCTCCCATAAAACTAGGTCACATTTCCTACAAATACAGAACATATCAGTGAGAAGAGTGGGCACTGATAGAAAGCACATATGCAGAAATACACACCTGGAGAGAACATAGGTAGTCAAGATACAAATATAGAACGGCTACTTGTGATTCCAATGAAGCATGGTGTCTTCTATCTCACTGCTCCTATTGCTGTTATTGTGCTAATAGTTTCTGCAGGTATGTTACTGGATTTGCAGTTGGTATAAGAGCCTCCTCCTCTTCTGGATTCTGCCACAAATGAACTGACTCATCATCTCCGTGGGATGCCATTTTAGAAGGCACTGCTCCTCTAAAGCTTATGGAGATTAGGCAATATATTCAACAAATTTCATTCTTTGAAGGCTGATTTTTGAGCCTATTAATGTTTATTTGCTCAATAACTAGTGAACAACTCTGCAGTTTGGATTTCCCTAATTTTTAAATCCTAAATCTCTTTCATTCATATAGATGAATAGTTAAGAAAGCAGACACAGAGAAAATGTCAAATCAGGGAACAGAGTCCATTCATTATCTCTGCTACTTCTAAACCTGCATTTTAGGTCTTTTTATGTCATAAATATAGCTTGTCTAAAGTATAAATGGTCTTTTACAAGAACTTTTTTTATTATACTTATTACACCTAATGTATATACTATATTGTGCTTATTTAACTTAACATCTTGTCATACAAATCTTCCTAGTCAATCACCTAATTTTATTGATCTATGAATTCATCAATAAGTTAGCACCTACTCTCTGCAAGACACTCTACAAGGTTATAAAACAAAAAGTCAGACAACATTAAACATATATATATATGTATAAACATATATATATATATATATATATACACACACATGGAATGGAATCTGGCTACTACAGGTCAATAATAATGTATACTTTTATATTATTTTCAACATCCCTCCATATTGTTTCATTATAACATGGAAGCAATCCGGGATTTCTGAAGGCTATAACTGTGCTGGAAAGCTTCAACTTTGAAATAAATTGTATCTGCTGATTGTGAATCAGCCTAGGAACAAAGAAGCTCATCACCAGGACACATTATTAGATAATGACTATTATACCTACTGAAGACTCAGAACACTCAGTCTTGCCACCAGAGTCCTTGGCACTGTCAAAGAGTTCAACAGCAGAAACTGATATAATTTTATTAGGGAAAAGGACATTAAAGAAGAGGCATTGTCATCTACTTCAACATTGCACCCTAAGGACCAAGGGGTCTTTGCATGTGACCTGCCACTTAAATTTTCCACATGTGTTGTCTTTCCCATTAGAATGGAAATTCCTTGAGAGCAGATATTGTCCAGTTTTTCTATTTGTATACCTGGCACCTCTCATGGTGTTTTGCACATAGTAAGTATATAATAAATACCTTGTAAGTGAACGGATAAAACACTTATTAAGCTTTATTAAGTATTCTTTGGCCATGGTTACCCAAGAAAAAGGAAAAATATAAAACGGTGTTTAGTCCTTGGTGACACCTTTTTGTTTCCACAGTTAAAGTGGTAAGGTGGCAGAAAAACAGAGGTGCTAAGAGACACATACTTTATTCAAATATATAAGAATGAGAACCCTTTCTCAATAGATAAATTGTCAAAAGAGATGAACAGGCAGTTCTCAAAGGAAAACACCTAAACTATCAATAACTTTAATCCAGCAATCAATAAACATTGACTTAAGTATCTACTATACACTATAAACACTATATGCAGGATAAATAGGAAATAATAGAAACAAGGTTCTAAAATTTAGAGGGGTGGGAAAGGCTATCAGTAGAAGCTGAAATTTTGGTTGGAGCTTAAAGGAAGCTAGTAGGCAGAGATGAAGAGGGAGAGGGAAAAAAATGCCTAGAGCCAATAGATAGAATTTATTGTTTGAGGAGCAAGAGGTCTGTCACTGGATGGAAGATAATATATTTAGGAAGTAAGATATGAGGAGAATAAAAAGTTAAGAGGGGACTAGATTATTAAAAGTTTTGAATGACAAATTAGAACACTTTGCATTTGATACTAGAGGTAATGAGGAATCACTAGAGTTTATTGAGTAGGGGATGACAATCAGATTTGCATTTAAGAAAAAAAATAATTACCTTAGTGGCTGAATAGTGGATGGATTGAAATGGGGAGACTTGAGACAGGTATGTCCACCAGTGGACTATTGTAATAGTCCATGTATGAGATGAACAAGAGGGGTAATAGTGTCAGGAAAGATGGGGGCATGTTGGAAAGATGTTGGAAAGAAGAAATCTATAAGCCTTGGAACAGCTTGGATGGAGGGGTGAAAGTTAGTGAAGTCAAGGATAACTCCTAAGTTGTGAACCTGAAGGACCAGAAGTATGGTATTGACCTTTCTAGTAACAGGAAAGGTAGGAAGGGGGAAGACTTGAGGGAAAAGATAATGAGTTTTATTTTGACAATTATTAATTTAAGATGTCTTCTAAACGTCCAGTTTTAGATATCTGTAAAACAGTTGGAGACGCAAGACTGGAGATTGACAGGGAGTTAGGGGCAGGATAGATAGATTTGAGAATTGTTAGCAGATGGCAATTAAATCCATGGTTGCTAATGAGATCATCAAATGAAAAAATATAGTGGGGTGGAAAGAAGAGGACCCATGAGAGAATTCTGAGGGACATTTATAGTTAGAGGATATTACTGCACCATAAGAAATGAGTTTCAAAGAAACTTTGGAAGACTCATATGAACTGACAGAGAGGTATAGTCAGTGTATTTTTGATTCAATTTTCCCATTTTATGCCACTATATTCTTCTCATATTTTTCTTTATCTTTGTCATTCTTTAGGACTAAGTAATATTCTATTGCATTCATAAGTCACAGTTTATATAGTCATTTTCCAGTTACTGGACATAATGTTTTTTCTATTTCTATTTCAAATAGTGCTTGTATGAATAGTTTTGTGTAGGTGCAACTTTTCTTCCTGTCATTAACTCCTTAAGGTTTAAAGCTAAAAATGAGATTACTAGATCAAAATGTACATTTTTGAAACTTTTATTACATATATATATTTATATATATATATATATATATATATATATATATATATATATATATTTGCTTTCTTAAATAATGGAACAATTCACAACTCCCTTTGCAGTGAATTAACATGTTTATTACCCCCAAATCCCCACCATTATTGAATTTGGTTATCTTTTACTATCTTGGAATTGATTTAATTTGCATTTCCTTTATTTTGAGTGAATTTAAATAATTTTTTCAAGTGCTTAGTAGTTTATGTATCTTCTTTTGAAAAGCTCCTCTTTGTATTAGCTTGAATATTAATTCTAAGACCTGAAGGGGTATTCAGGTTGTCCCTCTCCACTCCCCCCCATTATTTAGGAGCAAATGATTTCCAAGTGGATAGTTGATGAATTTACCAGAATTCAGGAATCAATACTTCAAAACCAAAAAAAAGAAAAATTAGAAGAAAATGTGAAATATCTCATTGAAAAAACAACTGATATGGAAAACAGACTTAGGAAAGATAATTTGAAAATTATTGGAATACCTGAAAGTCATGATCAGGAAAAGAGTCTTGACATCATTTTCAAAGAATTACTACAGGAAAATTGCCCTGATATTCTAGAGGCTGAGGGTAAGATAGAAATGGAGAGAATCCACCGATCCCCCCCCCCAAGAAAGAGATCCCAAAAAACCAACCCCCAGGAATGTTATAGCCAAGTTCCAGAACTCCCAAGTCAAAGAGAAAATATTACAAGCAGCCAGAAGGGCACAGTTCAAATATCGTGGAGCTGCAGTCAGGATCACATAGGACTTAGCAGCAGCTACATTGGAAGCTCGTAGGGCCTGGAATACAATATACCGGAAGGCAAAAGAGCTTAGAATGCAGCCAAGAATGAACTACCCAGCAAGGCTGAATGTCCTCTTCCAGGGAAAAAGATGGACTTTCAATGAACCAGGGGAATTTCAAAGGTTCCTTTTGGAATGGCCAGAGCTGAACAGAAGGTTTGATCTTCAGATACAGGTCTCAGGTGAAGCATGGAGATTGGAGGAGAGGGGGGAAATATGAGGGACTTAATGAGGATGAACTGCATGTATAGAAAAATGATACTGATAATATTCATATGAACCATCTCAGTTAATAGAGCAGGTAGAGGGAGCTTTTATAGTTGAAGCACAGGAGAAAGCTGAATTCGAAGATAAAATATAGTGTAAAAATGGAGTCAATAGGAAAAAAAGGGAAATGGAATGGGAGAAAGAAAAAGGAGAGGGGGAATAGTCCAAGATATTTCACATAATAAGATTTTTTTTTATTATAATGAGCTATTGCAATGATATGGAAGGGGGGAGGCAAGGGGGAATGAGGGAACCTTTGCTCTCATCAGAGATATCTAGGAGAGGAAACAGCAAATATACTCAATGGGGTATAGACAACTGGAGTAAGAAGGAGTGGGGAGCAGGGGGAAGGGGTGGGGATGTGAATAAAGGAGGAGAGGATGGGCCATGGGGGGACAGTGGTCAGATATAACACATTTTCCTTTTTACTTCTTGCAAGGGGCTGGGATTGGATGGCTTGCCCAGGACCATGGGGCCAGGTGGATTCTGGGCCTGAGGGGTGGTATCGGGGCTCAGGGCTTCTTGGCCCCAGGACCAGGGATCTGTCTGCTGCGCCACTCAGCGACCCTACAGCAGAGTCAGAGTGAAAGGAGAGAGAAAATATAGTACATGGTAGTGGAGAAATAAGAAAGGAGGGAGTTGCGATCAGCAATGGCAATGTTGGAAAAATATGGAAGTAAGTTTTGTGATGGATTTATCATAAAGAATGTGATCCACTCACGACAGAGTTGATGGTGTTGGAACAAAGACTGAAGCACATTTTTTGTTATTATTATTTGGGGGAGGGTGCAGGGCAAGTGGGGCTGGGTGGCCTGCCTGGGACCACATAGCAGGGTGTTCTTTGGGTGTCTGGGGCCGGATTCAGAAGCAGGTGCTCCTGGCTCAAGGGCCAATGCTCTGTCTGCCACCCAGCCACCCCTACTATTATTACTATTTTATTTTATTTTGGGTCTTTTTTTTTCCTTCTTTTTGGTTTTTGCAGGGCAGTGGGGATCAGGTGGCTTGCATGTCACATGGCTGGGTGATTATTGGGTTTACGAGGCTGGATATGGACTCAGGTGCTTGTGGCTCCAGGGCTGGTGCTTTGTCCATTACACCACCTGGCCATACCTACAATTATTACTATTATTTTTTTAATTTTAATTTTTTTTCTCTCCCCTTTACTTTTTCGCCCAAGCAAGTCTACCTATATTCATGGGGGGAGGGGTATTTTGTTTACTTGTAAACAAGTATATTTTATTAATGTAAAAAAAAACATTTGTACAAAATGAGAATAAAAAACAAATTTAAAAAAAGAAAGAAAAAAGGAAAAAAAAGATTGAGATAATAATAAATTTATGCCTTTTACTTAAAAAAAAAGAACTTATGTGCCAGGGGCTATTCTGAGCACTAGAAATACAAATGATGATGATGTTTGTCCTTAGTTCTCAAAGAAGACCATGACATCAAGGAGGTGATGCCATGACAATGGCATCAATGGATTTGAGTAAGGGGGTGCTGTGCTAAGTCACCAGTTTCACTTTCTCCTTTGTAGTCTTCTAGGTTCAGTGGTCAGATATGAATCAGGATGACTGGAGATGGCCTTAGATGAGAGGCAGTCAGGGTTGAATGATTTGCTCAAGGTCACACAGCTAGTAAATGTCTGAGGCTGGATTTGAACTCAGTCCTCCTGACTCTGGGGCTGATGCTCTACCCACTGTACCATCCAGCTATAGAAAGAAAGAAAGAACTTATATTTTAATGAAGGAAAGTAATATATTAAAGGGAAACTGAAAGGGTTAGTCAGAGATTCAGATGGGAATGTGGAAAAAGTTCAGAGCCAGGAATGGAGCTTGGAGAGATATAAAGATACAGGTCAATCTCACTGTTTTCCTTAAATAGAGTCTAGAAGGAACTGACCATTTAGATGAATGGGTTGGAGGGACACAGAGAACTCCCAATGAGAGAAATTCAAGGGTGGAGTGAACTTCTAGGACAAAAAGGCTTCTAACTCAAGCCATTTCCCCCCTACAATTTATATGATTCAATAAGAAAACAAAGATATTGTTCAATAATTAAGAATAAATTACAGGGCGGCTAGGTAGTGTAGTGGATAAAGCACCGGCCTTGGAGTCAGGAGTACCTGGGTTCAAATCCGGTTTCAGATACTTAATAATTACCTAGCTGTGTGGCCTTGGGCAAGCCACTTAACCCCATTCGCCTTGCAAAAACCTAAAATGAATAAATAAATAAATTCCAGTTGAGATTAAACAAAGATGTACTGTGTGGTTTTATATTTTCAGTAACTTAAAAAAAACACCTGTAGCTTAATGTTGGTGTTCCCTAGGGAATCATTTTCTTTAAGCCATTTAATCCAGTCAAGCACAGAAAGAAAAGAGGTTTTACTTTTAACTAAATTAATCAAAAGAACTCCTCCTGCTCTTATTCATAATAAATACTATAATAAATATAATAAATAATAAAACTAATCATCAGACAGTGAATTTCTCCCTGAATTTTCATTTTAGAAACTGGACAGGAATTTGAATAAAGATATTTAATAAAATAAAAATATTTGAATAAAGACAGGATTTCAAAATAGTACACTATTTAAATACTGACAAGTTTTTATTTCATGAAAATGAGTCCAGGGCAATGCTGACTGAAATAATTTTATTTCTTAATATTTTTCTAAAGAGTGAAACAGATAAAGAAAAGAGGCTTAATATGCTTCCACAACTTTCTCTTTTTCTGTTTGGCACAAACCAATCTGAAATATTATCTATGTTAATTAATTCTGGTATCTCTTCCTGAACCCATAATCAGAAACAGGATCTATTATTTTAGTTGACTCATTATAAATTTAGAGATTTTCACATTTTACTCTGATATGGTAAATAACAAAACATACAATGAAGAAAACTATTCCAAGTACCATACTTGTCTACTAAGTGGCATATTAGTGATGAAGCATTACCTTGAATATATGGGAGTTTATATGAGTAGGCGGAACAGAAAGCAAGGCAGTAGGTGGAGTTACAAATCTTGAGTTCAAATACAGTTGCACCTCCAGTCCTTCAGTCCCCTCCTATATAATAGCCAAAAAGTTATCAGGATTTATGAAGTTCTCTGGGATGAGGGCAGTCTAGTTTAAAGGAACTGGTTTAAAGTAACAATTGGAATTGAAAAATAACAATATTCTATTGGGCATCTAGCCAGTAAATAGTCTGATTCTCATAATCAAAGTTATTACAAATAGATATTTTGAATATATATTGAGTGTTCCAATATTAGCCACAGCATATCTGAGAGGTGTACTTTGTATTCTTTGATAAGACCAACAAATCTTAATATGTATTATAACTGCAACATTTCTAATTCTTATGCATACTTTAACCAGATGATTACACTGACTCCCTGTTTCAATACTAAATATTTGGTGTTATTACATAAATACTAATGAATTAACTAGGCTCTCTTAGAGATATGATCTTCCTTATACCATTATAATCAATTCAGTCCCACATATATCCTTCTTGGTGTCCTTGTGTTAGGGCCCAGCCTCCCTTAATGGGTTCATAGACTCCATTCCCAACCAGAGAAACTCTAAATAAAACTCCAGGGTCAGAGTCTAGCAAAGGTTTCTCATTTATCATGTAGATTTTCAGGACAACAGTGATGGATGAAGTCAGAATGTGTTGCCCACAGTTGGGCTTTAAGGAATTCCTGAACCTCAGAACATATTCTATTGGAATATCTTAAACTGTAAGAGAATCTCACTCATTAATGAGAAAGGAATTTTCATGGCATTGTGTGGTACAGAAATTGTATTCTCCCAAAGACACCTGGAGCTGATTCACTTTGGCTTCTGTCATTAGAACAATATCCTTTCTAGACTTTTAGTGCCCAGTGTTGGTCTTATCCTGAGAGTAACCAATTTAATAACTTATATTGCTTATTGCTCTGAGGCACTATGTCCTTGGTACTAGTAAGGCCTCTAAGTATAACAATCAGGTATCTAACCCTTAGAGCAATGAGAATAATAAGGTGCAATAAGTTGTTAAAGAATCACATAGTGTTTCCAATCATTTGCCTTCTTTCCTGATTTTTTTAAGAAACTGAAATAAGACAACAATATGGTCTTATCCCATTCAGATCACCATTCCCAATAACCAAGGTTCTATTTATTCTCTTTAAAAATGCATTGATATCAGTATAAAGAATAGATCACCAATAGTAACAATCTTGGACTTGATTATTATAGACATTTTATATATTGAGGGAACTGAGACAACCACACTGATTCCATCTGGTAAAAAATTCTGAATTTAGCTCATTTTCCTTTCTATAGGTCTAGTCCAATAGGCCTAGTCCTTCTTGTGAGAAGACTTTATTCAATTTTGAGAATTGTGAGAAAACTTTATTGCATTGTTTGTACCTAATCTTGCATGACTGTGAATTTGAACTAATTCTCCTTATTGGTTAGAGACCTATAACTAATGACCTAGGGTGTATTGACCAGAGACCCAGTCAGATCCAAAGACTGATTCAAGGAATTTTCACACAATAGTTCATCTCAAGAAACCCATATGTTTTTTCTAATAACTGGTCCTATACTGGTCAATCAGTTATTAGTTTCATGTTCCTTTGACAGAATATAGACATTTGGAGGGAATGGGACAGTTCTTTTTTCTGATTTCAGGGAATTGTACCTATTTACTTCCCTTCTCCCATTTTAGAAAACTGTAATCACTCCTTCAGTTAGTAGCCATGTTAATTAGCTTCTAAGTGTTTTTTTAATTAATTAGTATTATTTGATTAATTGTTTTTAATGCATAATAATTCATATCTTTCTCTAGGTTCAGTGCTAAAACTGATGAGGCCTAGTCTTGATCTGTTATGAAATTGGCATGCAATGTTTAAAAAATTGACATGCTTTGGAATTAGAATCTTTATTTTCTCAGTCATTTCATCTTTTCACCATCCATCCATTAAATACTTTCTTAAAGAATACATTTGTGGAATAGTCAATATGGCTGAGTGGAGAAGCACTCAGTCCAGCTTTCCAAAGATTTCTTTCTAAACAACTTTAAAATAGTGCCTCAAATCAAATTCTGAAGTGACAGAATCAATAAAAGGTCAAAATGATGCATTATTCCAGGTCAAGATATTATAGGATATCAGAAAGAGGGATCTAGGCCACCAGGGAGGAGACTGGCTCAGAGCCTATATGAACGAAACACCAGTAGGTGGTGGTGACTGAAGCAGTAGCTGCTTCAGAAGCTCTCTAGCAAGAAATGATAGAACCACCCAACATTAACATAACATTGCAAATCAAGAAATAAGGTAGAAAAATGAACAAACAACAACAAAATAACCTGACCATAAAAAAAAGCTACTATAGTGACAGAAAGTCAAGACACAAATTCAGAAAAAGATAATTAAGTCAAAACAGCCATAAGCAAAGTCTCAAAGAAGACTTAAGCTTAACAAGAAATACTGCAAGAGTTAAAAATCATTTTCCAAATCAAGGGAGAGGAAAAATTAAAAAAAAATAAAATCAAAGGAAGAAAATTATTAAAAACAACAAATAACTTGGTAAAATAGGCACAAAAATTATTCAAAGAATAACCACCTTAAGAAACAGAATTTATCAAATGGAAAGCAATAATTTACTGGTGAAAATAACTCCTTAAAAAGCAGCAGGCTTAATCAAATGAAAAAAAGAGGCATAAAAGTTCACTGAAGAAAATAATTCCATAAAAATTAGAATTGGGCAGTTAGAAGATAATGACTCTATGAGACATCAAGAAACATTAAAAATAAAGTCAAAAGGATAAAAAAAGAAAATACGAACTATATCATGAAAAAACAATTAATTTGGAAGGGAGTGGTGTAGTGGATAGAGCACCAAGCCTGGAGTCAGGAGGACCTGAGTTCAAATGTGACTCAGACACTTAATAATTGCCTAGCTGTGTGACCTTGGGCAAGTCACTTAACCCCATTGCCTTAAATAAATTAAAAAAAATTTTTTTTAAAGAAAATAGATCAAGGAGAATTAATTTAAGAATAATTGGATTGAAAGCCAAATTCAAAGAAAATTATATTTCAAGAAATTAGCAAGAAGACTATCCCAATATTCTCAATCCAAAGGGCAAAGTAGAAATCAAAAGAATTCATCAATCACTACCTGAAAGAACCCAAAATGAAAACCCACAGGAATATCATAGTCAAATTCCAGAGCTCCCAGTTCAAAGAGAAAATGCTTCAAACAACCTGAAAGAAACCATTCAAATACCATGAAGACACAACCAGAATGATGTAAGAGTTAGTAGTTATCACATTAAAGGAGTGTAGGCTTGGAACATGAAAATTCTAGAAGGCAAAAAAGGTGGAAGTACAACCAAGAATAATCTACTCAGCAAATAATCCTTCAAAGTAAAAAGTAGATATTAAATGAAATAGAGGACTTTCAAGTGTATCTAATGTACTAAAGCTATAGAAAATGTGATTTTCAGATATTATTTGAGTTGCATAAAAAGATAAACATGAATAAAGAAATCATAAAGGACTCAATAATGCTAAACTGTGTGCTTTCTATTTGAAAAGATGATATAGGAGACAGCTAGGTGGCATAGTAGATGGAGCACCAGCCCTGGAGTCAGGAGGACCTGAGTTCAAATTTAACCTCATATACTTAATAATTCTCTAGCTGTGTAACTTTCTAAAATTTTAGCATTATTAGGGTAGTTAGTCAGATTCTACATAAAAATAGTGTGTGGGAATGAGCCAATTATACAGGGATGAAGTAAAAAAAAAGGATAGTAAAGAAAGTTGCTCTGGGAGAAGGGAGAAAGGAGAAGAATGAAGAAATAATTTCACATAAAAGAGGTATGTAAGGAAGTGTTTTTATAGTAAAGGGGGAAATGGAGGTAGGGCAGAGCAATATTTGAATCACATATATATATAAATAATCTGGATAAAAAAATGGAAAATAGATATACATACTCAACTGATAATAGAAATCTATCTTATCCAACAGGAAAGTAAAAAAGGAAGGTCTGATAAAAGGGAGGGCAGATAAAAGAAGATGATCAAAAGCAAAATAGACTTTAGAGGACTGACAGGATAAAAAGAGAGAACAAATAGAAGAATATGGAATAAAGGAAAATGAACAGTTAGCAATTATACTTGTGGATGGAAATGGGATGAAATGAGCCATAAAACAGAAGTGAATAGGGAATGAATTGGAAACTAGAACCAAACAATCTGTCGTTTACAGGAAATACACTTGAAATAGAAAGACAAACAGACAAAATAAGGGGCTGGAGCAGAATCTATTATGCTTCAGCTAAAGTGAAAAAAAAAGGAAGAGATGGTAATCGTGATCTCAGACAAAGCAGAAGCAAAAATAAATTAATTAAAAGGGAAACTAGATCATCCTACTAAAAGGAACAATAGACAATAAAGTAATATCAATACTAAACATGTATGCACCAAGTATCATAACAATCAAATTCTTAAAGGAAAAGTTAAATTGATTCCTAGAGTAAATAGATAATAAAATCGTACTACTGAGGGATTTCAACCTTTCCCTCAAAGCTATATAAATTTAATTATAAAATAAACAAAAAGTCAAGGAGATGAATAAAATCTTAGAAAAGTTAGATATGATGCCTCTAGAGAAAACAGAATGGGAATAGAGAGAAGTATATATTTTTCTCAGTTGTACATGGCACTTAAAAACCTCACAACCAAAGGTTGAAAAGAAGAAATATTAAAGGTATCCTTTTCAGACTATAATGCAATAAAATTATGTTTTAAAAAAGACCATGGAAGCATAGATTAAAAGGTAATTGGAAACTAGTTAATTCTAAAGAAAAATGAGTAAAAGAACATAATTTCCATTAATAAAATAACAATGGGACAACATTCCAAAATTTGAGTGATGAAGTCAAAGAAGTGCTTAGGGAAAATCTCATATCTCTATATGTGTATATCAATAAAAGAAAGAGAAAATCAATGAATTGAATCTGCAATTAAAAAGAACTTTAAAAAGTCAAATTTTAAGTCCCCAATTAAACACCAAAATAAAAGTTCTGATTATCAAGAGAGAAATTAATAAAATTGAAAATGAAAAATTAAACTAAGAAATTAAAATAGGAACTTGTTTTATGGAAAAAAACAGACAAATCATTGATTTATGGAATTTAAACTAAGAAAATAGGAAGCCTGGAATTAAAATAGAAAGGGTGAATGCACCACCAATAAAGATGAAATTAAAATAATCATCAGGGGTTGTTTTGACCAGGATTTTCCAGTATAACTGAAAATCTAAATAAAATGGATGAATATTTACAAAAATATAAACTACCTAGATTAACAGAAGAGGAACTAGAATATTTGAATTAACCTATATTAGAAAAAAGGAATTCAATAAGAAATCAGTGAGCTACATAACAAAAAATTTCCAGGACTAGATGCATTTACAAGTGAATTATACCAAATTTTTAAAGAACAATTAATTCTAATACTATATAAATAATTTGAAAAAAAATTGTAAAGAAATTCTATCAACCAAATCTATGGATTTTGATACCATAAACAGGAAAAGCAAAACCAGAGAAACAAAATTATAGACTGATTTCCTTAATGGATATGGAAGCAAAAATTTTAAATAAAATACTAGCAAGATGATATATCACAAGGATTACACTCCATGACTGGGTGGAAGTTATACTAGGAATTCAGGGCTGTTTCAGTATTAGGAAAAATGTCAGCATAATTGACATATCAATAATAATAAGAAAAACCATATGATTATCATAATGGATGTATTAAAAAATCCTTAACAAAATGTAATTCCGATTTCTTTAAAAAATTCTAGAAAGTATAGGAATCAATGGAGCCTTTCTTAAAATAATAAGTAGTGTTTATTTAAAACTAAAAGCAAGCATTATCTAAAGGAGGATAAAACTTGAAGCTTTCCTCGTAAGCGAAGATATAAAGCAAGAATATCCATTACCATATTATTATTCAATATTGTACCAGAAATTCTAGATATAATAATAAAATGAGAAAAAGAAATTGTAGGAATAAAAATATGCAATGAGAAAACAAAAACCCATCACTTTTTGTAGATGATATAGTGGCATGCCTAGAAAACCATAAAAAACTAGTTGAAACAACTTCAGCAAAGTTGCAATCTAGTTATCATTCTCAAAAAACAAATAGCACTAATATATAATATGTTCAAAAAGCATAATGCAAGATAAATATTAATGGATCACTAATATAACAATTTTAAAAATTAAACCATAAAACAAAAACAAGTCTTATTGCTTTTCTAAATAGCATTAATCTTGTTTAATTCACCTCCAGATCATTTAGAAGGAAAAATATCCCATGCATGTAGCTAGCCTTCTGTATCAGCTTCATTCAGAAACTAGCATAGAATTATTATCACTTTTAAGATCAGTGTCACATAATTGCTATCCAGAGCTTGGATCCACTATGCCATGAATAATAATTGTTCTCAAGTAATTTATCGAACCAATGAATTCATATTTTAATCTGTGGAATTCTAAAGGTTGTTCTATGAGTCTAGCTACTTCTCCAAATCCACAAGGACACTTACATCCATGAAAGTGAAATTTGAAAATCTTAAATTTAGAAAGCTCAAATTTAACTTCAATTTCCTGGGAAGAAATTGTCTTTTTAGTGACAGCCTCCTGTCCCAGATCCTTCTTATTTTTTTTAAGGTTTTTGCAAGGCAATGGGGTTAAGTGGCTTGCCCAAGGCCATACAGCCAGGTAATTATTAAGTGTCTGAGGCCGCCTTTGAACTCTGGTACTCCTGACTCCAGGGCTGGAGCTCTATCCATTGTGCCACCTAGCTGCCCCCCAGATACTTTCTAAAAGAGAGTTTTCCTATAACTGATTCCAATCTTTTCAAATCCATAGATATTTTTCAATTGTTCTTTGAACTCTGAAATTCTATTTGAATTCCTTAGAGTCCATCAGAGGCTTTTTGGTTGGTTTGTTTTTGTTTTGTTTTGTTTTGTTTTTTATATATATAGTAAGTGTCAAGTGATTGGGGTCAAATTTGAACTCAGGTCATCCTGACTCCAGGGTTGGTGCTCTATCCATTATACACCTAGCTACCCTCAGTGAAGCTTTAAAAAATTATTTAAGCTCATACTTCACTTTTCAGCATTGAGAGGTTTGGGGTTTTTTTTGGGGGGGGGGCTTTTTCCCTTTTTATATTAGACCCTTTCTGGACATTCCTATAGCGGGTACATAAATGAGAAACTTAGATTGGTCCCAGTTTACGCAACACTCATAAATTCTATCTTACTGAAAGAAGAGAAAAGGTCAAGTCAACAGTCTAGCCTCTAGCTCAGCTAGTGTTTGCTATGAGCATTTTTAGGCAGCTAATGTCTTGAAAGAATTCAAAGACTTGCGTTACCTTTGAATTCAGTGAAGGGCTTCACACTCCCCAAGATCAGACTGGCCTTATTCATCAAAGGAGAGGAGGAATTTTTAAAAGGTAGAGATGAGGTAATCAGGGATACATGGATGGAGGGAGATAGCAGCTCAGAGAGCAAAGATGAGGTAATTAGTATCATGAAGACAAGAGACTATAGCTCAAAGACTTAATCCTTTTGAGCTAGGGCAGGGACTTATTATCTTGTTGATAGGGCTAGTTTGGTGCCTGGGAATAGGGATTTATTTACTCAGTCCTTGCCAGAAGTTAGGTACTTCACTGAGGTTCATCACATAGAATGTCAGACCTGTAGTCTCATCTACCTGAGTTCAAATATAGCTTCAGACACTTACTAGCTATGTGACTGTGGGCAAGTCACTTAAACCTGTTTGTTTAAGTTTTCTTATCTGTAAAATGAGCTGGAGAAGGAAATGACACTCTAGTGTCTTTGCCAAGAAAATCCCAAATGGGGGTTACAAAGAACCAGACAAGATTGAACAATAACAAGCATGCATTATTGCTTTTTTTGAAAAAAAAAACTTTTAAGGATTTTTAAACTTTAAAATTTCTTCTAATTCTCTTTTTTAGGAGCAGCAAGGTGGTGCAGTGGATAGAGCATTGACCCTAGAGTCAGGAGGATCTGAGTTCAAATTTAGTCTCAGATATTACTTAGCTGTGTGACCTTGGGGAAGACACTTAATCCTATTGTCTTTCAAAAACCAACAAAACAAAAACAAAAACCCAAAAACAAATAGATTTAATTCTCTTTCCGCTTGACTCCAATTAACCTAGATTAATTGTTGCAAGTCACAGAATTGCATTTCTCTTTGTAATAATTCATTTTTTCACTTTTCCTTTAGTGAGCTAAACTTCATTCCTTAACTTTATTCTTTTGTTTCCAAATTCTGTTTCCAATCGTTCCAATTTTGTTGTGAGACCTAATTTCCTCTCTCTCCATTGAATCTATACTTTTTGAAAATTAGCACAATATTTTTTCTACTCAGATTCATTTAGTAATTCCTCCTGGATGATCAGAGATGAAGCTTCAGGTTTAAGTGCACAATTTCTTCTTTTTCCATGTAATATATTTATACATATGCATATTTATGTATATATATATATATATATATATATGAGTATATGTAATTGGTTTCTTACATAAGAACCTTCAAGTACATAGTATTTTCTAATTACTTTTGGAAGAATTTTTCTTTTTCTAATTCACTAAGCAATGATTCTGCCAATCTCTTCCTAGCCCCTCCAAAATGAAATATTGTCCTTTGTAAGGATCCCCTTTTAGAGTTTAGTCAAGTTGAAAGTAATAAAGAGCAAAGTCAGACACTAAGATTTAAGAGTGAAACCCTTTCAGTTATAAATGAAGCATTTCACGACTTTTAGGATGGAAGTCTCTGAGAAAGGTCAGCAGATAAAAAGAGCATGCCTTCAGGGCAGACTTCCTTTTTATGTTCATGCCAGTCACTTACTTTCAAAGGGCTCAATAACACCATTGAGGTGGTTACCCTAATTTAGAGTGAGGTCCCTCATTGAGGAAACTCAACTCTGAATCAAGAATTCTGTAGAGTAAGAGTCTATCCCTCTTCTAACTGCAGTCTGGGAGATGATAGATCTCTGATCCAAAACCCTAAAGAAACAGAATTGGCAAGATTTCTGCCAAATTTAGGCTAATGTTCTTTGCCTAATAGTACTCCAGATGAAAAGAACACTGTACATCCCAACTGGAAGAAGAATTTCATATTGGGCAACAAAGTCAGAGGCTGAAGATGGTAGAGAAAACCACTGCTTATTGAACAGTGTGAACTCTGGGAATCCAGTGAATCAACCTGTTCATCCCAGACACTACACTCTGTAGGGAGCCAACCCAGTAGTCAAATGACCTACCTAGACCTGGGCAGTGATTGATTAACTCTCTTAGTAAAGATGCCAGCAGAGATGTTAAGATGCTGTGCTCTGTGGAAAGCAAGTACAGCATAATAGAAAGTGGAACAACTCTTCCTTCATCAACATTGATGTCTTAACCTGAAGTGACTTCATGAGGCTGCTCCATAGAAAAAAAGGACATCAAGGCCCTTTTGTACCCAAGTTGTGAGTTGCATTAGTCAAATATATTCACTATCATTATACTTAGCTTCTTGAAGCATTAAAGGACCTAAATATAGTTAAATAAAAACATCCCTCCCTCCCACCCCTCTACCCCAAAGGAAAAATCTAAACTAGATCTTTTCTACCCAAGTAAGGTCAACCTAGGACTTACTAGGAAATAAATAAAAAAGGCCTCAATTTCATCTCTCTAGCCTCTTCCTAAGGAAAGAGTTTTATCTAAGGATAATCACAGAAGGAGAAAGGAATCTTATTGTCCATGGTAAAAGAGAGGGCTTGGGTTAAAAGAAGGGGTCCTAACTTAATCTGATCCCTGAGAAAAAGGGGAGCCCAGCCAAAAAAAGATCTCTGAGGAAAGACTGCATTTCCAATCTAATTCCAACTTAATCCCCATAGTCAGGAAGACCTAGAACTCAGCTTCTGAGGCTTCAACAAAAACAAGTAAGCAAAAATAATGGAATTTTATGATGCCAGGGATGATTAAGATACAAACCTAGGAGAAGAGAACAACTCAAAAACATCTATTATCAAAATCTCAAAGAAAAAAAATCTTGCCAGAAGAATAACTAGAATTCTTCAAATAAATGAGGCAAGAATTTTAAAATTGTATTATAAAAGAAATGAGAACTATAGAGGAGAGACAATACAAGAGGTACAAAACCTTTCCCTAGTAACAAATTTCCTATAAATTAGGATACACCAAACAGAAGACAATGACATTAGGAGACAAGAAGTATTAAAATAAAGTTTAAAAAATGGGAAAATAAAAGAAAATGTAAGTTTTGAGGGATTTTTTTTCAGAGTGTAGTGAGAGTAGTGATTAATTAATAATGAGAAGCATATTGGTAGAAACTTAAAGGAATTAGGAACATTCACTCACAAAACCCAAAATAATAGTCATTCCCCTTGAAAGTCAAGGTGACTGGCAGTGCCAGTGAGAGTTGGGGGAGTGAAGTTAGAAGGGATGACTAAATTCAGAAGCATTTTACTTGCCTTTCACCAGAAAGGAAGTTCCTTCCCTCAAAGTTATTTTCTAAGAGTTTTTTTTAAAAGTTACCTTCTCTGAGTCTAAAAGAAAATGTTCAAAGGATAATACCTCTAGAATTCTTAAGCACTAGATCAGCCTGGAAACTTAAGAAAATTTTTCTGTTACATTTTGAGTCCTCTCTGCCTCCCAACCCCATATAAAAGAAGACCAACATTGATAAAGATATATGTGTCAAACTATATGATACATCATCCATATGTCAGTTCTGTCTCTAGAGTTGGATGGTATCTTCCTTCATAAGTCCTTTGTAGATGATTTGAATGATCATATTATTAAAAATAGTTTAGTGATTCACAATTACTCTTCAAAAATATTGCTATTACTGTATATAATGTTCTCTTAGGTTCTACTAGAATCACTCTACATTATTACATTCAAGTCTTTACATGTTTTTCTAAAACCAATGTGCTCGTCATTTCTTACTGAACAGTAATATTCCATCATAATTGTAAACCACAATTTAGTCACTTTCCAATTGATGGGCATTTCCTCAATTTCCAGTTCTTTGCCACCATAAAGAGAACTGCTATAACTACTTTGGGACATATAGGTTCTTTTTTTTCCTCCTTATCATCTTGGAAAACAATCCTAATAAAGGTATTTTTGAATCAAAAGGTATATCAAGTTTTATATCTCTTTTGGTATAATTCCAAATTGCTTTCCAGAATGGATGGATCAGTTCACCACAGTTCCACCAACAATATACTAGTATCCCAACTTTTTGAGAGATAGAGGAGGAGAGAGAGAGAGACAGACAGAGAAAGAGAGTCTTTGATGTCTTCTTCCAAAAAATGCCTGTTCATATCCTTTAACTATTTATCAATTTGGCAATAACTCAGTCTGGAAACTTAGAAATTTTTCTTCTCTTTACTGAGAGATTTAAAAACAAAACCCATAAACCTCTTAAAGTTGACTTCAATTCTATTAGTAATTGAAAACCTTTTTGCTGAATAGATTGAAACATAAACAAAAACTGGGGAAAGACTCTGGGAAATGACTCTATTCATTCACCCCCAAAATCTATTAAATATACTCCTTTTTATTTTAGATAAAAAAAATACTTCTGGGGCAGTTAGGTGGTACACCAGCCCTGGATCAGGAGGACCTGAGTTCAAATGTGACCTCAGACACTTGATAATTACTTAGCTGGGTGTCCTTGCGCAAGTCACTTATCCCCATTGCCTTGCAAAAACAAACAAAAAAAAGAATTCTTCCTTTGAAAATTCTTGATATGCCAGTTGTTTGTCTAAGGATTGAAAATTTACTTTTTTAGAATGGGCAAATGTAAAACAGTGGTCCTTCCTTCGACAAATAAATTTTTATATACTTTGTTCCCTACTTGGAAGTTCCTCCAACCTTTTCCAAAGATGGATACCCAATTTTGACCTCACATGAGCAGTAGGAAACTTGCCTCAAATCCAGGAGTCTGATTCTATCATCATCCATACAGAGAATGAGACTTTATTTTATAATGACTTTTATAATTTATTTTATAACATCATAATTTATAATAAATTTTATAATTATTTATAATTAATTTCTACAATTTATTATATTATATTATTATGTATTATGTTATATGCAATATATTAATTATTATATTATCATATAATTTAACATAATATTCATTTTATAATGAAACCTGGTTCTAGGCTTCATTGCCTGGCAAGAACCTGGTAGACCAGGCTTCAACTGAATTATGGAAATCTATTTTGCTTTCTGTAGCAATTCTGACAGCTCTGATTTGAACAATCTTTGCTAGCTCTTTGTCTAGACAGTCTAACATTCATGAATAGTTTACTATGTATCTAGACACAGAACAACAATACTTACACTAAACAAATCTAATACAGCTTAGTTTCACAATAAAATGGTTACAAACAAGAATAGAAACAAGAGCAAATAGTTCTTACTGTATCTAACAGACTGGTCCTCTTCTCTTCAATGATCAGATTATAAGAGGCTAAACAAAAGAGAAAGAAGCAAGACCTAGTGGATCTACTAAAAAACAAAACTTCAAGATTCATTTTGTTTACTTCGATTTTTTTTAAGTGGAATCCTTTACCTTATATGAAGTGTAACTTGCTATACAGTTGATAAAGTGCTGGGTCTAGAAACAGGAAAATTCATCTTCCTGAGTTCAAATCTGGCCTAGGGAAATCGCTTAACCTGTTTTCCTCAGTTCCCTAATCTGTAAAGTGATCTCGAGAAGGAAATGGTAGCTACTCCAGTATCACTGCCAAAAAATCTCCAAACAGGAATACAAAGATATGGACACAACTGAAAATGATTGTACAATAACATCTCTTATTTAGTTGGCCATAAAGTTTTTCTGAGCAGAGATCCTGAGTCATCCTGGTTTCTATCAAGTATTGGAATTCATGTCACAGCACCATTAAACTATTGTAGAAAAACTCAGCATTCTGCTTGCTTAGTTGAAGTCTATCAGAAACAAATTAATTAATTAAATTGTAAACCCAGTAGTCTAGGAAGGTAGAAATCCCAAAAGGGCAGAGTTCCCCTTTTGCCACTGAGAACTTCAGAGATCTAGGTCATTTTCTCCCTATAATTTAGAGGGCTCAAGAGATTGTAGGTTTTTGGTGACTTTAACTGAACAATAGTAATTTTGGAATAATATAATTTTGTTTTAGTAAGGCAAAGAGGTTAAGTGACTTGCCCAAGGTCACACAGCTAGGCACTTATTGAGTAGATAGGCTGGATTTGAACTCAGGTCCTTCTGGCTCTAGGGCCGATGCTCTATCCACTGCACCACCTCACTGCCCCGAAATAATATAATTTTGAATCATCTTCCTAACATTATTCAATCACGTACTGCTCTTACTTGAATTAATCAAAGAGCTTTCCAGCTTGTTCAGTTATCACCTTAATTCTATAATCAGACAAAAGAGCATTTCTTCTTGAACTTTTGACAGCTTCACTTTAGAAACTGATTAGTTCTTTAAAAGGGATTTCAAAAGGATCTCAGACTAGACTAAGTCTTGCCATGGTTTATTTAATGCAGATTATCTAAAAGAACTTTAGATTGAAATATTATTGCTTAACAGTCTTCCTAAATAAAGAATTTATATATAATATTATTCCTAAGCAAAAAATGGTTGGGAGGGTCAGAAGTTTGGAATGCTTTTAACAGACTATTTTTGCTGGCCAAGGAACAGTCTATATTCAGAGAGACTAATCATCAGTATGTGGGCTCCTTGATGATGAATTATTTGGTCATTATAACCTATGAAACAAAGAAAAATATAAGTTGTCTTAAGTTCTATGTATCTTTCTGCTCCTGTGGTGACAGTGACAGAGTTGTTGACAAGAAGGTAGAAAATTCTAAGAATCATTATTTTTAAACTATCTATAAGCATTAATAAAGGTGTTGGTACTCTAAATATGAAATTTTTGACCAGTAATCAATAATACATGGAAATGCTGCTAGAAAAAAGTGAATCATATTCATTCTAACATAAATAAAAGCAGAATACAAAAAAGCAGTTACAGTTAAATGGATGACTCACAGGTTTTCCTTAGAGAAGCAAAAAAAAAAATTTTGTGGAATTGGTTTGGTGCATGCAAAGGCATCAAGAAATATCATTACAAGAGAAACTAGGTCATCTCATATTGCAGAGCTCATAATAAGTATGTACAAAAAAACCAATCCCCCCCCCAAATCTACCACTATGTTCTCTCATCTTTTGCAAAGAATGATGATAACGATAGCATATATAAAACATCTACCATGTGCCTGGCACTGTGAGAATTTTATTTAAAAATGGACAAGCCCCTCAAAATTAAACCAATATATATTTATGCAGAGATTAACAAGACATATAAGGACCATTTCAGGGAGTGTGCACCCAGAGTTTCCTTAGAAATTTCCAGGAATTCCAAGAAGGGTGAATCATTGTTTGGGTCTTTTGGACAAGACATATCCTGGATGCCTGAAAGCCTGAATCAGAACTTGTTAGAATGTATGAAAATCTGAGTGATCCCTTTGATTGGCAGTGGAGGTAGGGTGGGGAAAGGTACTTGTGCTGAATCAGTTAAGAGAAGAGAGCTACCAGAGGGTGTTTCCTTGCCTGGTATTATTCCATGTGTTGAGCAGGACATTCAGTCTCTGTTGTTTGTCCTTTGTTTTTGAAGAAAACCATGACATACAACTGAATTGGATTAAAATTGGATTAAAATTGAAGGAGGGCTGTACAAAGTTGCCAGTCTCCCTTTCTCCTTCAGAAACATCTGACTACTTATGGATCAGGATGACTCAGTCTCTAGGCTGACTGAAGTGGTGTGGGGTAGCATTCATTCTCCCATGCCATAGCTAGAACCCGTGCAGAATTTGTAGAATATGCTTATACCTGGACTCTCAGCTGCCCTTTCCATTTTGTCTTTCCTTATCTGGATCCAATGAGAAGAGCAAGGTTGCAAGGTTGACAGAAGCACAGTTTCAAGTGGAGAGCTGAAGTGAAATGGAAACTGTAATTAGTAATCTTACATACAGCTTTGTATTCTGATAAAGTTTGAGTCTCATCAGTCTCTCAACAAATTGCAACCATAGTTATGAATTGTTACTAAGTTGGGTTTTTTTAAGTTGTTTTTGTCAATGTACAATGAGTAGTTTCTCTTTAGCATTCCTTTTGGGTAAAGGAAATAATTACTTGTCCCATGCATGAATTCCTATTGTATACTGAAGACTTTTTTTTTAAATCATCCACACTTTAGAGAAAACCTTAGACTTCTGAACCATAATAAAAGTTATAATTTACACACACACACACACACACACACACACACAAAGAGCACAGAATCCCCAGGGGTTCAGGGTGAAGGCTTAATGAGCCAAAGAATGTGAGAACATAGAGCCTTCTCCTTCCAAATAGAAACTAGGATCCCTAGAATTGAACTTTGCACAAATGGGTACAATGATTCACCCTTCTTGGAATTCCTGGAAATTTCTAGGGAAGCTCTGGGTGCACACTTCCCAAAATGGTCCTTATGTGTCTTTAGCCTCTGCATAAGTATATCTTGATTTAATTTTGAGGGGACTGTCAATTTTTAAATACAATTCTTACAGTGCTTGGCACATTGAAATTGCTATATAAAATTCTTTGCAAAGGATGATAGTACATAAGGGTAGATTTTGTTTTCATTTTTGTTTTGTTTTAGTTTTTTGCAAATGCTTATTTTATATGGGTACAAAACAATGAGTGGAACAGTACCCCTAACCCCCATGGGTCCATAAGTTATTCAAGGTTAGACTTTTATAATCCATGACTTCAATGCATAGGATGCATTGAAGAGAAAATGGTAGTGAAAAATTTTGGAAAACATAATTTGGAAGTAAAAAAAGAAAGCAGTCAGGGGCTTCAAGAATATAGATGCCTGAACCCTATATAACATAAATATTTTCAATGAAAAAAAAAGGAGAGGTACTAGACATAGCAAGAATCAAATAACTTGACAAAAAATTAGATTGATTATATTTTAACATATAGGAAATGAGGGATTACAGTCACAGATCATTTCCTAATTGGTCATCTTTATACAAACCACTGACTTATTATAGCAAATATCAAAATTAATACCAAACCATGAGAAAGAATATAAACTATAATATATGTCTTGTAAATGAGTCAATTCCTACCAGTTCTAGTTAGGTAAACCAATGATTCTGAAAAATGGGAAATAGATAATGACTCAGATTATTACCAGTTCCTTAATAAAATTAATCAAATGTATTCATATTTAATTCAATTTAGTAAATATTTATTGAGTGAATACCATGTTCAAGACTCTGGTAAAGGCTTGAAAGACAAAAATAAAATAATTTATACTTCCAAGAATCTTAGTTTCTAATGGAGTTATGGGAAAAGGAACAACATGGTTTTTATAAAGATATAGCTACCTAAGTAATCCCATTATACATTTATTGTTAAGTACACAAACCGTACAAATAAGGAAATTAAAAATGCTCAACTCTTTGTTTTACAGTTGAAAGGCGATCAACTATTTATTATTTATTATTGGGCACTATATGTTTTAAAGTAAGACTTCTGAATACCTCAAATTACCAATACTTAAGGAAGTATAAATTTAAATGATGCTGTGTAAAAGACATAAACATGTGTAAATCTGTGTAAATCAATAAACATGATTAAAATATGGAAAAATATTGCTATTAGAGCTATGAAACTAATTCACTGTTTTTGAATCTATGAAATGGTTCAGTCACCCTGGGAAAAAAGTTGGTGATTCAGGGCATTTGTTTGCACATGGCTGTTCTCTATCAAAAATTAATTTTTTCCTTTAATTATCCTTAATTGAGTCTCTCCTCGGAGTTCTAAAGTGGATTTTTTTTTGGTAACATTTGACCACCTTGGCCCCTATTACCTAAAGCCCAAGTATATTATATTTCTCCCCTACCTTGGAGTTCTCTGTACCTTTAAGGGACTGAGGAGTTTCTAAGTTGTCTTCTGATTTCCCCATCCTCTCATGAGCAGGTTCCCTTACTCTCCAGTTTTATTAGTTACTCAAAATCATTAGTTTTTACAAAGGAATATTTATTCAAAAGATATGATAACAAATACACAAATACTCCACAACATGTTGAAGACATAATTTCCCCTACTCTACCTTATCACCTTAGTTTTTTTTTTTTGGTTGAGGGGCCCAGGGTGGTAAGAGAATAAGTTCATTGCTTAGTTCCTACAGAGCACAGTTCCAAGTTTCAATTCCAAAACCCACCTTGGACTTGAGGCCCAGGTACTCTGTCTTCTCAATGGTCTGGCTAGTTTCAACACCTTGTCTGGAATTCAGGCTCCAAGTTCACTATAGCTCAAACTTCTAGGAGCAGAGGGTATTGTTGCCAGCACCTAAAAAATTGAAAACAGAACAAAAACAGAAACTCCAGGTCCATTTCTCAGAGCCAGTGCATAAAAGGGAGAGCAAGAGAAGGCAATCCTACCTCACCAGTTCAGTTCATATCTCTCATGCTGTGGAGGAATTGTGGTCTTCATCTTCTAGATAGACAACTGTCCCAGTATGGCAGTTTTTCAGGGCAGAGTTTCATAGAAGGTTATTCTTATGACATAGGAGAGTGCAGGATGCAGGGTGCCTCTATGGGTGATCAAGGCATGCTTTACATTTACAATCAAATTTAATTTAAATAATTTAAATTTACAATTTATATTACAATTGTTTTACAAAAGTCAGTAAATTTTCTGAGTTTTGCACATATTCTTAGGTATTATTAAATTCACTATTAAACAAATTCCCATGAGCTGTGATGTAAAAATGCATTAGAATTTGTATAAACAACACAAAATATATTGGTTTCTTTTATAACAAGTTGATAATTATATCAATAGTTGTGTACAGGAACTAATGCAGCATAGTAATTTTATGAATAGTTTCAGCACCTGAATATATATATGTGTATATATATATACATATATATGTATGTATATATATATATATATATATATATATATATATATATATATATATGATCTTTGGTGTAATATGGAAATTGGGAAATTGGACTAGAAGGGTTGGGTAAAAATTAATGAAGATTAAAAGTAAAGAAAATAGGTACTAACAAATGCTCCCTCCAAACAGAGCTTTGGAACAAGTTTAGCTGAGAATATATGAATATATGTAAGACAAACAAAGCCAAAGGTTGAGTATTATAATAGATAATGATTTCTAAGGTAGAGGGGAAAATTATAGTAATAAAATCTGCAAGCTCCCAATTGCAGAAACTGATGGCTTTCCTCTCTGTGATTTCTTTGGTGGGATTATGATAGCAAGTTACATGGTGGAGGAAAACCCATCAAAGGCAGAGACACATCTGAAAATATGTATTTACTAGTCAGAGAGGATGAAGATCATTATGAGGGTGAATATTAGTGAGATAGGACAACTTACTAGCTGTGTGACTGTAGGCAAATCACTTTACCTGGATTGCCTCACATTCAGCACTATCTCATATCTGGCCATTGGACTCAGATGACTCTGGAGGAAAAAGTGAGGCTGGTGACTTAACACACCACCCTTCTCATTGAAATCCAATTCACATGCATGTCGTGGCATCCCTTCTCTGATGCCATGATGTTCATTAAGAATGAAGGAAAGGGGCAGCTAGGTGCCTCAGTGAATAGAGCACTGGCCCTAGGGTCAGGAGGACCTGAATTCAAATCCAGCATCAGACCTTAATAATCACCTAGCTGTGAGACCTTGGCCAAGTCACTTAACCCCATTGCTTTAAATTAAAAAAAATAATGAAGGATAAATATCATCATCAAGCCAACACTAGATGCCATCCTACTTTCACAGACCATGTTACTTTGGGAGAGATAAGTAGTTCCAAATTTCTACTGTCATCACCATGAGCCACCATTCAGTCAAAACACATGGCTTTCTTTTGTCCATATAACCAACTTCTGTCATATCCACATCTGTATCTGTATCTATTTATGAAAATATTTAAATTAAAACAATGGCAAAACACAAAAAGCAAGTATATATATCAATGTCTATCCAGTACAAGCTTACCTTTTTCTGCATCAGCCCCAAGCAGTGGGCAGAGAAAATCCCTGAAAGCTCATACTTCATCAATCCCTTTCATGTAGGTAAGGGTACATGCACAGGGTTTTTTATATATCACTTACAAACCTTCACTTTTCCCCATCAACCCTGCCATGCTTTTCACTTACACCCCACTCCCATGATATATCAACTTCACATTGATACCTATAGGACCTCAGAGTAACACAGTCTGCACAAACAGAATGGCATGGAGTGTTGGGCCTATTCCCAGAGAGCCATATCTCTATTTCTCATTCTCTAGGTTTTTTTTCTGTGTGGTTATTAAGTATATGCATTTTTTTGTTGCAACAGTTGGTTTGGTGTAAACCCAATGGAATGCTGAACCTTGACTGGGGGAAACAACTCATCACTGAAGGATTCAAAAACTTTGAGATGTTGACCTATTGACTCAGTAGATTTTAAATATGAAATGTCTGCCTTCTGTCTCTTTTCCTAATAGCTGAGTAGAGCCCCTCCATAGAGGCAAAGGAAAGAAAGTTGGTATTATTTCCTGCTTCCAACAGAAATGGTGCATTGAAAACACAGGGACACTAAAGACCATATGTGAGTTTCTGGAGATCCTCAGTCTAGCCCCTGGCTGTCATTTTTATTTCTTTCCTAGGTAGAGTTGACTAAATACTGAGATGAATATGCCCAACCTTGAACACAATATTGAAGGTGTTCTCTCAAAAAAAAAAAGTAAACTGGGCCATCTTCTCCACCAATGTAGTTGTCACAGGGGATTCATTTCAAAATGCAACCAGTATTGGATGAATAATCCAGGGACTCTCGAGAGCTAACCATCTTTCCTGACTTCTACTTGGTCACCTATGATCATGAAAAAAAAAAACCCAAGGTCCAAGGCTTCAGCTCACTTACAAAACAAATTTAGTCTAATTTTCTAAAACTTTCACAGAAGACTAAATTACACATGGTTAATGCTTAGTAGAGGGCCTAATACAGAGTAGATGCCTAATAAATGTTGGTTGATCAAAGAACTTACTATTTGATAAAAGCTGCTGGGAAAATTGCAAATGTTACGTATTAAACTAGGCACAGACCAATATCTCACACCAATATCTCACATCAAGCAAAAGGTGAAAATGGGTACATGATTTAGACATTAAAGGATGACACCATAAGCCAATTAGAGAGCAAGGAATTGTTTTTACCTATAAGATCTATGAGGAAGAGAAGAATTTAAAACCAAAAAGAGAGAAAACATTATGAACTGCAGAATGGATAATTATAATTACATTAAATTGAAAAGGTTTTGAATAGGGGGCAGAGCTAAGATGGCAGCGAGAAGGCAGTATTTCCTGGGAACTCCTTTCCTCCAAAACTCCAATAGTGAACAAATTATGACTCTAGCCAAAATTTAGAGGGGCAGAACCCACAGAAAGACTGAGTGATACATTTTCCCAGTCCAGGATAACTTAGTAGTTCCACGGGAAAGGTGTGTTTCACCGGGATGGGGGTTGGGAAAAAAGCCCCAGTGGCAGAGCAGCCCAGCCCAGCCCAGCCCAGCTCAGCCCAGAGATCACCAGCAACAGCTTGAACGGGTGGGGAGAGAACTCTGCTACACCAGAATGAGTGTGGACTGTAGAGCACTGGCCACAGAATCTGCCTTGGGAATCTGGAGAAAGCAGCCTGCACTCCCAGAGACCAAAATGGGGTCAGGGAAGACTGCAGAAATTTCTCTGCTCTCCCTCGGGGTAGAGCTCTGCTGTTAGATCCAGGTTGCAGTATGGGCTTCCATACTAAGTAGCCAAGCAGGATCCCTCCTTATAGCTCCAGGGCAGAGGGAAATGAGGTGGTCATCTACATATCAAAGCACAGGCAAGAGAGCATAAGACCTTGGAGGAATAAAGTTCCCAGTGGGTTGTCCCCCCCCCCCAAAAAAAAATCCAAAGCCTTGGAAGTGCTGTGGAATTGGTCTTGGGTTAAGGAAATGAGTAAATGACAGAAAAAAAAGAAAAATCTGACCATAGAGAAATATTTTATCCCATGGAATTTCAAAACACATACTCAGATGATGAAAAAATTGAAGCTTCCATATCTAAAAGCTCAAAGAGAAATAGAAAATGGGCTCAGATTATGGATGAGCTCAAAAAAGACTTTGAAAAGCAATTAAGGGAGATGGAGGAAAAACTGGGAGGAGAAATGAGAGCGATGTAAAAAAATCATGAAAATCAAATCAACAGCTTGGTGAAAGATATACAAGAAAATACTGAAAGAAAATAATATGTTAAAAACCAGTTTAGGCCTAATAGAAAAAGCAAAACAAAAGGTAAATTAGGAGAAGAATGCCTTAAAAAGTAGAACTGGCCAGCTGGAAAAGGAGATTAAAAAAAGCTCTCTGCAGAAAATAACTCCTTCAAATGCAGAATGGAACTAAAGGAAGCTGATGACTTTGCAAGAAATCATGAAGAAATAAAACTTGTCCAAAAAAGGCAAAAATTAGAAGAAAATGTGAATTATCTCATTGGAAAAACAACTGACCTCAAAAACAGATCCAGAAGAAATAATTTTAAAATTATTGGGGGTATCTGAAAGCCAAGATCAGGAAAAGAGCCTAGACTTCATTTTTCAAGAAATAATGCAGCAAAATTATCCTGAGATCCTAGAAGCAGAGGGTAAAATAGAAATCGGGGGAATTCACTGGTCACCTCCTGCAAAGGATTCCAAAAGAAAAACTTCCAGGAACATTATAGCTGAATTCCAAAACTCCCAAATCAAAAAGAAAATTCTAAAAGCTGCCAGAAACAAACAATTCAACTACCGAGGCTCCATAATCAATATTACACAGGATCTGGCAGCATCTACATTAAGGGCTCATAGGGATTGGAATATGATATTCCAGAAGGCAAAAGGTTTTGGTTTACAACCTAGAATCAACTACACAGAAAAAACTAAACATCCTCTTTCAGGGGAAAAGATGGACTTTCAATGAAACAGGGGACTTTTAAACTTTCCTATTGAAACAACCAGAGCTGAACAGAAAGTTTGATCTCCAAGTACAAGACTCTGGTGAACCATAGAAGAAGTGGAAGAGAAGGACTAACTATGAGGAATTTAACGATACTGAACTGTTTGTATTCCTCCATGGGAAGAAGATATTGATAACTAATATGAACTTTCCCATTTATAAGAGCTGTTAGAAGGAGCATATATAGACAGGACATAGAAAGGAGCAGAATATAATAGTATAATATAATAAAAAAGGGAATCAATAGGTGATAAAGGAAAGTACTGGGAGGAAGGAAAAGGAGATGAAGAAGAAGCTAAGAAATTTCACATAAGAGTCAAGAAAAAGCTTTTTAAATGGAGTGGAAAGGGGGAAGGCAAGGGGGGATGAGTGAGCCTTCATTCTCATCAGAAATGGCTCAGAGAGGAAATAACATACACACTTAATAGGATATGGAGATCTATCTTACCCTAGAGAAAAATGAGAAGAAAGGGATTGGGGGGGGAAGGGGGTATAGGTGATAGAAGATAGGGAAGTTTGAGGGAGAGGGTACTTATATACAACACACCTTTGGACAGGGCCAGGATGAAAGGAGAAAGAGAATAGAATAAATGAGAGTGAGGAGAAATAGAGTGGAGGTACAGCTAGTAATAGTAACTGTGGGAAAAATATTGAAGCAACTTCTCTGGTGGACTTATGATAAAGAAAGCAACTTACTCTAGAGACAGATTCATTGGAATATGAACATAGACTGAAGTACATTTTTTTCCTCTCTATTCTTGAGGTTTCTCATCTTCTTGGGGGGTGTTTATGTTATTGTTATAACACATTCAATTTCAATCAATGTATAGTATGGAAACAATGTAGAAACTATCAGTTAGCCTTCTGTGGGGGGGGAAGGGGGAATTGTAAAATTCAAAACCTTACAAAAAATGATAGGTAGATACTACTATTGTATATAATTGAAAAACAAATAAAATGTTTTAAACAAAAAAAGAAAAAATAAAAGGTTTTGAACAAATAAATCAACACAACCAAGATTAGAAGGAAAGCAGAAAGCTGGGAAACAATTTTTACAGCCAGTATTTCTGATAAAAGCCTCATTTCTAAAATATAAAGAATATAAAGTCAAATTTATAAGACTACAAGTTGTTCCCCAATTGATAAATGATCAAAGGCTATGAGCAAGCAGTTTTCAGATGAAGAAATTAAAACTATCTATAATCAGAAGAAAAAAATGTTTCAAATTATTATTGATTAGAGAGATGCAAATTAAAACAATTCTGAGGTACTGCTTTATACCTATCAGACTGGCTGAAATGATAAAAAAGAAAAATAATGTTAACGAGGATATGGGGAAATGAGACACTAATACATTGTTGTGGAGCTGTGAACTGATCCAACCATTCTGGAAAGCAATTTGGAATTATGCCTACCAAAGGTCCATAAAACTGTGCATACCCTTTAATCTAGCAATATCACTACTAGAACTATATCCCAGAGATGATTAAAAAAAGAGGAAAAGATCCACATGTATAGAAATATTTATACTAGTTCTTTTTATAGTGACAAAGAATTGGAAATTGAGGGGGTACCCATCAATTATAGAATAGCTGAAAAAGCTAAGGTATGTGAATGTTATGGAGAACTATTGTTCTGTAAGAAATCATGAGCAAGGGGCAGCTAGGTGGCGCAGTGGATAGAGCACCGGCCCTGGAGTCAGGAGTACCTGAGTTCAAATCCAGACTAAGACACTTAATAATTACCTAGCTGGGTGGCCTTGGACAAGCCACTTAACCCCTATTTGCCTTGCAAAAAATAAAAAAAAAAACTAAAAAAAAAGAAAAAGAAATCATGAGCAGCCTGACTTCATAAAAACATGGAAAGATTTTCATGAACTAATGCTGAATGAAGTGAGTAAAACCAGGAGAACATTTTATACTTTAACAGCAATAATGTGGAATGATCAGCTATGACAGACTTAGCTCTTCTCAATAGTACAGTGATCAAAGGCAATTCTAAAAGACCTGTGATAGAAAATGTCATCCACATTCAAAGGAACAACTATAGGATTTGAATGAAGATAAAAACATAATATTTTTACTTTTTCAAATTTGTTTTTTGTTTTTTCCTTCTTGTAGTTTTCACTTTTGTTCTGATTCTTTTCCCCAGCATGACTAATATGGAAATACATGGTAACATGAGTGTATCTATATAATCTATATCAGATTGCTTGCTGTCTTAGGGTAGAGGGAGGGAAGAGTAGGACAGAGAAAACTTTATAAAAATGAATGTTGAAAATTATCTTTGCATATAATTGGGAAAATAAATAATTTTTAAAAATTAAAAGCTTGCTGATTAATTGTTGATTGATTTAAAGAGTTCTAATTCTCTTTCTTCTTCTTTGCCCTTAATATTAGTCTTTTGAAATGTCAATAAATATTCATTAACTATGTATAGCACATTCACTGGGCTTATTCCCCCCAACTTTGACCCATCTGACAATATTAGATCCCAGAAAAAAGGCTACTTCATTTTCTCAGGGATCTAAAGGTTGGAAACAGCTAAGTGTCACTGTAGATAGAGCACCATCCCTAGAATTAGGAGGACTTGAGTTCAAATCTGATCTCAGACACTTGACAGTTAAACTATGTAACCTTGAGCTTGTTATTTAACCCCAATTACCTCACACACCCTCAAAACAAATAAATAAAGGTAACTTTGAGGAATTATGGGCAGTGCATATCTAATATCTGTTTACATGGCCTTACCACCATGATAATTAGTTCATATTAACTGGTTGACTATATTTAATTAAGATTTTGAAAGAGGTACATTTTTTTAAGTTTTTTTGCAAGGCTATGGGATTAAGTGCCCAAGGTCATACAGCTAGGTAATTATTAAGTGTCTAAGATCAAATTTGAACTCAGGTCCTCCTGCTTTTAGTTTGTGTTCTATCTTCTGCGCCACCTAACTGTCCCCTGAAAGAGGTACTTTCTAAAGTGATGAGAACAATTGTTACAAAACAACTCCCCAAAGTTTCTGGTACCCGCCCCAGAAGTACATGGAAGAGTCTAGGAAAAAAGTAGAATAAAGTTTAGAGAGAGATAGCTAGTTCAATCAATGAATAGAGTACTGGGCCTGGAGTCAGGAAGATCTGAGTACAAAATCTGGCCTCAGACACTAGCTGTGTGACCCTGGGCAAGTCACTTCACCTCTGTTTATTTTAATCCACCAGAGAAGAAAATGACAAGCCACTCCAATAATTTTACTAAGAAAATCTCGTGGATAGTAGGTTCCACAGAAGCACAAAGTGTTGAACACAGCAGAAAATCAGCAGTTTCAAGAGCACAAGTAACAAATGAGAAACTCACAACTCCTAGAAGTGATTTTACTGCAGTTATCCAGATGTTCACCTTAGGTGTGGTTTAGTTCTTTTTCCTAGAATCTTTACACTAGCTTTGAATTTACTTTCTTCATCATGGTTCCCACTACAGATACTGCTATTAAATGTTCTGGGACAATGACTTCAGAAGATACAATGACAAAATGAAATGGTTCTTCCCCTCAAGGAATCATCCCATTCTAACGGAAGAGGAGCTAAGATGTAGAGCTATCAGAATATTAAAAATTATATACAAGACAAATGCAACATAATTTGGGAGAGTACATTAATCCCTGGGATCTGGAAAAGCCTCAGATAGAAGGCAGCACTTACAATGAGCCTAGGATGAAACTGAAGGACTTAAGAGGTATAGGTAAATAATGAATGAATTCTAAATATGCAAAGCTCTGGCAAAGGCATGGAAACAGCTGATGGATTGTCATATGTGAGGAACAAGAAAAAGACTAGTTTGGCTATACCAAAATGTGTAAAAGAAAGTACTGTATACTAAGACTTGAAAAGTAGCTTGGAGACAGGTTGTAAATAAGAGTCTGAATTTGATATTAGAGGTAATAGAAAGCCACTATCATTTATCATAATATGGTCAAACCTATGCTGTAGAAATATTTGACAACTGCATAGAAGATTGATGGGAGAAAGGATATAAGATACGTTTTCTCTTCCCTTCACAAGTGTCTTTCTCTACCCTCTCTTTTAGGCTTCATTTCCCTCATTTCTTCGTTTTTCCTCCCTTTCTCCCTCCTTCCTTTCTTTTTCTTCCTTCCTTTCTTCCTTCCTTCCTTCCTTCCTTCCTTCCTTCCTTCCTTCCTTCCTTCCTTCCTTCCTTCCCTTCTCTCTTTCCTTCTTTCTTTCTCTTTCTTTTCTCCTTACTTCTTTCCTTTCTTCCTTCATTCCTTCTTTCTTTGTAAATCTTTCTAAGGTCAAAGTAATCTAACCCCTTCTGCTATTGGTCTCTTAACTACTAAAATCAATAGAACACATTTACTTGCAGCCCTGTACTACAAATACTAAAAATATTGAGGGGGGAAAGAAATGAGGTGTTTGAAGTTGTTTCCCCCCCTTTTTTGTTTCAAGTTTCAATTCTAGATTCTTCTGTTTTGAACTATGAAAATTACAAGCATTTAGCCAAGAAAAAAAAAATATGTGTATAAACACATATAATTTAACTGGCTAGTGATCAGCGAATTTTATGATGAAGAAACCTAAGACCCCATCTCTTGTAGCCTCTTCTCCATCAGAAGACAATCACCACTAACCCTACTATCAAACTAGGTAAATAGTGAATGAATTCTAGGATAGTTTCAAATGTTGAGCAAAGAAAATCAAGGAAATAAATCCTCTAACCCAGATTATTTATTTGTTTCTCAGAATGCTGTGGGCTGTTGGGCTATTATGGTTTGGTAGTTCTTTAGGGAAAAAAGAAAATTTGAATTTTTAAAATGAGTGAATGTTCATGTAGCAGAAGGAATTTAACATTTTGAGATGTGGAGTAGTATAAGATTACCATCTGTACAATAAATAATTCATATATTTTAGGTACCTAGAAATCATATCAACCAGGAACTAACTACAAATTAAATAACTCTCCAAGGGGGACAACATCTCCAAACTTTTTAACTATTTGTTTCCAGTTTGAAGTTGATTGAAAATATTGAATAAAAATGTATTAAAACCCCTTAAGGGTAATATTATTGTTAGTTGTTAAATATAAGAAAGAAAAGGGCATATAAATAAGTCATAGTGGCACAGGACTAGAGGTTTGGCATCTTAGGCCCTGGTTTTGGAATCCTTCTGCCATCTTCTTGTACTAAAATAAATGTTTCTTATCAGATTCTGATCTAACAATGTCCCTAAGTCTTTTGGGGGGAGGTGTTTTTTGGCATTGGGGTTAAGTGGCTTGCCCAAGGCCACACAGCTAGGTAATTATTAAATGTCTGAGGAGAGATTTGAACTCAGGTCCTCCTGACTCCAAGGCCAGTACTCTATCCACTTTGCCACCTAGCCGTCCCTAAGATTTTTCTTTAAGCACTGAGCATATTACCTATAAAAGTTAGACTTTTCTAATTTCTGATTTTTTTTTCTATATTTGACTTCATCAACTTTAGCATTGTATTTGATACATTTGTGGCAGAGGTTCCATCCCAACAACAATAAAAAAAATCACAGTACATGGGAGGGGGGACTTCTGACTTCTCTAGCTTTTTAATTTGGGAACAAAGTAATCCTTGAAAATTCCAGGATGCAGTCACCAACTTTCTTCATAAGCATATAGGTTGACAAGGATTCAAGGCAATAATCCCAAGAGAAAGAAACAGAACTACTATCAGAACACATAGAAAATAAACGGCTGCCTATATAGATTTAGTGACATACTTAATGTAAAGTAGTACTTTGTGACCTCTGTGTAGGGGTCAAGCCTGGGATCCTCAGAGGTTAATAGTACACAGTAATGGTACTCTGATTGTCTATGGAGTATTGCTTTCCTTGTGATTTATGCTTCCTGGCAGGAAGGAAACAAGCATCTATTTATCTGGCATTCTGTTAAGCATTTTACAAATATTGCCTCATTTGGGCTTTACAACAAACCTGAAGGTGGGTGCTATTATGATACCCTCAATTTAAAATTGAGAAAACCGAGGCAGAGGTGTATTCCTAGGATCACCCAATAACTAGTCTCTGAGGCCATATTTAAACTCAAGTTTTTATGACTCCAAGCCCAGGGATCAATCCAGAGTACCACCTAGCTGTCCAGAAACTCTCAGATGTTATGGGTGTGTTCTCCCAATCATGCTACTTTTCTATCATCCTGCCTTATTCTTTGTATGACTATGTTTTTTACAATTTTCTTTACCTCTCAGCAGATGCTGCTAGTTGCTATTTCCTGCTGCTGGTCACATCTGAAAATTAGAGGAACATTTGCTTCCTTTTGGTCCTGTGGTAATTGTTTCATTAACATAATTTAAAACTTTTTTTTGTTTTTTTGTTTTCTGCAAGGCAATGGGGTTAAGTGGCTTGCCCAAAAGGCCACACAGCTAGGTAATTATTAAGTCTCTGAGGCTGGACTTGAACTCAGGTACTCTTGACTCCAGGGCCAGTGTTCTATCCACTGAGCCACCTACCCACCCAATTTAAAACTTTTTAAAAATAATCTTATAAATATCTTCTATTTTTATATTATCTCTCTTTCCATATATTAT
Source organism: Macrotis lagotis (assembly GCF_037893015.1). Classification (NCBI taxonomy): domain Eukaryota; kingdom Metazoa; phylum Chordata; class Mammalia; order Peramelemorphia; family Peramelidae; genus Macrotis; species Macrotis lagotis. The sequence goes on along the minus strand of NC_133658.1, from coordinate 515,777,645 downwards.
ATATACCTGTCTGTCTGTCTATCCATCTATACAGCACCCTTACTCTTTTTTGGGTTGAATGACCAACAAGATAGTAGACTAGACATTTTCTCTGATCCACTATACCTCTCAAACTTTTTCAAAATAGAAATTATATGCCAGGAATAAGTAATTTCATGTATTTCCATGGTCTAAGACACCAAGAACTTAAAGAAGATTAAAAACTCCATGAATTAATGCTTAACTCTCACATATTAATACCCTATTCCTGTCCTCCATGACCCACAGGTTCCTGGCAATAAGGTAGTGCAATTCAATTCGTGGATTTGCAACAGAATTAAACTCCACCCCCTCCCCAGTGTTTTTTTTAATTTGTTTTTCTTTCTTTTTTTTGTTTTGTTACAGCAGAGCTCTGCATAAGAGAGAGAGAGATAACACAGTGAAAGGGGCAAGAACATGCATTCAAACTTATAATAGTGTTCAATTCAATTCTCCACCTTCTCGTTATCTTGGTGCCTCAGCAATCCAAGTAACAGAAATCTGTCTAAGCTATATTAGTAGCAATGTGGCAACAATGTGCTGGGAGGGGGGCGCGGAGAAGAGCCAAGATGGCGATATGAGAACAGCCTCTCCTAGGAGCTCTTAAATATATCAAAAAACCTTAAAAATTTTAACTCTAAATTTTCGAGAGGCAGAACCCACAGAAAGGTCCAATGAAGCAACTCTTCAGCCCAAGGTAACCTGGAAGATGATGGGAAGGCTCTGTTCCACCGGTTGGAGGAATCAGCAGCACAGCTAGGATCAACACACCAGAGCGAAAGGAGCTCCAGCCTTCTGGGAGCAGTCTGCAGGGCACCTGGTTCCCTGGGAACATTGGCTCCTGGCAGCAGAAGCAGTTTCCTGACCTGCCACCCCAGGGAACACCAAGCACAAATTGGGCTACCTGAAAGTCATGATCAGGAAAAGAGCATTGATTTCATTTTTTTTTAAAGAATTTCTACAGGAAAATTACCCTGATATCCTAGAAGTAGAAGGCAAAATAAAAATTGAGAGAATCCTCTGATCCCTTCCTGAAAGATAAAAAAAAAATAACCCCTAAGAATATTATAGCCAAATTCTAGAATTCCCAAGTCAAAGAGAAAATACTACAAATTAGCCCAAAGGAAAAATTCAAATATCATGGAACTACAATCAGGATTATACAGGACTTAGCAACATCTACATTAGGGACTCATAGGGCTTGGAATATGATATTCTAGAAGGCAAAAGAGCTTGGAATGCAACTGAGAATCAACTACCCAGCAAAACTGAATATCCTCTTCCAAGGGAAAAGATGGACTTTCAATAAATCAGGAGAATTTCAAATGATCCTGTGAAACAGCCAGAACTAAATAGAAAGTTCAATCTTCAAGTGCAGGACTCAGGTGAAGCATAGAGAAGGTGGAGGAGAAGAATAAATTATGAGGGATTTAATGATGATGAACTGTGTGTATTCTTGCATGGGAAGCTGTTACTGATAATACTTATGTGAACCTTCTCATTTGGGTGAAAAGGAAATATACTGGGAGAAAGGGAAAGGAGAGGTAGAATAGACTAAGATATTTCATGTAAAAGAGTCAAGAAACAGCTTTTGCAATAGTATAGAAAGGGGAGGATGAGGGGTAATTGAGGGAGCCTTCATTCTCATCGGAAATAACTCAGAGAAGAAACAACAAACATACTTATTAGGGTATAGAAACCCAGAAGAATAAGGAGAGAAGGGGGATGGGAGAAAGGGGACAAGGGGAGGGGATCGGTAATGTACATGATAGAGGAGAGGGTAGATCATGGGAAAAGATAGTCAGATATAACACATTTTCTTTTTTTTTTATTTTGTGTGAGGTATTGGGATTGGGTGGTAAATACGGGACCAAGGGGCTAGGTGGTCGTTGGGTCTCTGGGGTGGGATGTGGGCTATAGGTCTTCTGGCCCCAGGGTTGGTACTCTGTCCACTGTGCCACTGGGCTGCCCCGTAGCACACTTTTAAAGAGGGACAGAGTGAAAGGAGAGAGAAAATATAATAAATGGTAGTAGGGAGGAATGGATGGAGGGCATTACAATCAGCAATGTGGAAAAATATGGAAATAACTTCTCTGATGGACTTATGATAAAGAATGTGATCCACCTCTTACAGAACTGATGGTGTCAGAAGACAGACTGAAGCACATTTTTTTCTTTTTCTTTCATCTTATTTCTCATGAGGATTTTTATTTTTGGAAAGAGGGGGGATTATGTTTACTCTTACAAGAAGACTATTTTAGTAATGTGAAAATAAATAAAAATGTAAATTAAAAAAACCAATGTGCTATTGGGCTGGAATAATGAAGAATAGAAGGAGCTAGGTGGCACATTGAATAGAGCACCAGCCCTGAAGTTAGGAGGACCTGAGTTCAAAAGTGACCTCAGACATTTAATAATTATCTACCTGTGTGACCTTGGGCAAGTCACTTAACCCTTGCCAGAAAAAAAAAGGAATAATGAGGAACAGAGAGAGGAAAAGGAACAAGATTAGAAAGAGGGAATTGTAGTTCATTAAGGCTAGGGGTACTTTTTTTTTGGTATTCCCAGCAGCTTGTACACAATGCCTTACATATAGTAGGCATATGCATGTTTGTGGTATAGTAGGGGACCTGGTAAATGGGAGCTCCATTCTGAGAGTATGCCCAGGCTGGGGTACCTGCTTGTAGAAGAGGGTCTTGATTTGTACCTACTCCATTTTCAGCCTTTGTAGACATTCTATTGGAACAGCTAGGAGTCACAGTAAATAAAGTGCTCAAGCTTGAAAGATCTGAGTTCAAATCTGTCCTTAGACATTTACTAATGCATGACCCCAGAAAAATTACTTAATCCAGTTTGCCTCAGTTTCTTCATCTATAAAATGAGATGGAGAAGGAAATTGCAAATCACTCCAGTATTTTTGAAAAGAAATTTCCAAATGGGTTCTCCAAGAGTCAGATACAACTGAAATGATTGAAAAGAAGACAACAATTCAGTCATTTAATCATATGGTAAAGAGATGGACTTTATCTGCTGAGCTTCTTGGGGGATACAATCAAAAGGCACTAACCAACCAAAGCTAGTCTATTTCTTTTTCCAGTCTGGCTGGTTTTTGAGTAAGGGAGAGTTCCTGCACACTTCCTGGTGGGGTACAAGCCTTAGGTCTCCTCTCACCCAGAGTAATAAGAAAGCCAAGATTGCATCTTGCTATTACTGAGAGGGGTGACAGCAGAGGCAATGACAACTTCCAGTCTCATAGCTCCTCACTGGGGCAAGCATGCATCCTATGAATATGACCTTTTATTCTTCACCCCTTTGCATTGGTTCTTTCTTGCAGTTAGGCAAAGGGCTTTGTAAGCTTTGAAAGGTCAAAATGGTGAGTTGCCAGAGACTTAGAAGCTAGAATCCATGACAGATTTTGCAACCAGCCTAAGACAGTAAAGAGAAAGGTCCTGGGCAACCAGTGTGACCCAATATAGATCAAAGTCATCCAGAAGGAAACTATAGCAATTAGTTTATCCATTTTCCTGAATTTAGAAGGGAACTTGGTGAGACAAATCCTATATAGAAATTGATTAAAGTTGAACCTACCATCCCTGGGGCCTTAGATGCTTGGGAGAGAATATGCCTTTAGATGTTGGGGGGAAATGTTTATACTGAGGCTGAGATGTCACTTTGCTTGAGCACCCATTTCATAATCAATATTCCCAGTGGGTCTTGGGAGAAGGATCCTCAGATCCTTTCAAACTTCTCTTGCTGGAGTTGTGATATTTCTATGGTCATAATTACTATGATTTTTATCATGATTAAGAAGTTTTTTGCATTAAGTGAATTATTATACAAACACACAGATATACATATGTGTATAGACACATGTATATATGCATGTATATATACATTATAGTAATCTCTCCTGAAGGGAAGAAAAAGAAAGAAAAAAGAGAAAGGGAGAGAGGAAAAGGGAGAGAGGTGAGAGGGAGAGGGAAAGAGAAAAGAAGAGAGAGAGAGAGAGAGAGAGAGAGAGAGAGAGAGACCATCCTAGGGAAGAAAGAAAAAAGGAAGGAAGGGAGCAAGAAAGGGAGAAAGAGGAGCTGAGGAAAGAAAGAGGGAAAGAAGAAAGGAGTCCAAAGGCAAAGAGAAAGAGATTGAGAAAAGATAGATGACAAAGAAAATAATTTTCATTCCAATTTTACAAGATAAATATGACAATTTTATTTTCAAAATAGTTTTTGCAATTAGTTTTTTGAACACTTACAATGTAACCAAATACAACTATTATCTCAAGAACATCCAATTTAAAACAGCCATCCTTTATGATTATTTTCATTGAAAGAAAGAAAAGTAACTCTTAGTTAAGTAATCTAATAGCTGTAATAGACTACTTTGAAACATTCTTCCGTATTATGCAGCTTTACAGGTCATGTCTGAAGTGAACAGGCAAGGTCTTCATATTTAAAAACATAAATCAAAGGTTCAAGATCTATTCCTCTTGCTTCCTTCTTTCTCCATAAACTAGTATACTCTTGAAAGTATTCTTATTCTTTGAAAGATATATTTCTCAACCTGGAAAGACTTATATGAACTGAAGCTGAGTGAAGTGAACAGAACCAGGAAAATATTGTGACAGCAACATTATACAATGAGCAGTTATGATGGTTTTAGCTCTTCTTAGCAATAGTGATCAAAGACAATTCTAAAAGACATGAAAATGCCATCCACATCCAGGCTGAATGCAGATTAAAACACTATTTTCACTTGGTTTTTGTTTTCTCTTTCTCTGATTCTTTTTTTTCATAACATGATACAACATGACATGTGGAAACATGATTGTGCCTGCATAACCTTTATCAGATGCCTTGCTGTCTTGGGGAAGGAGGAAGAAAAATGAATGCCAAAAACTATCTTTACATACAATTGGAAAAAATTAAAATACTATTAAGTGCAAAAAAAAGAGGAATTTTCTAAGCCCTGACTCCCAGCCACCAAAACAAGAACCAAAACAAAGATAAGGAGAAAAACAGAGTGTTCAAAGATAATGCCCTGTGAATTCCTCTTTGATTTAAACTCTATAGCATGCAGCAATGAAAGAAGCTTGAAATTCAGTCTTCTGATTATTTATGTAGTCAGAACAACTATCTTAGTCTTTTGTTCTTTAAAAATCAAGATGGTTCATTCATCTTCTCTTTTTCATTTTTGTACAATGCATATTTTACCTAGTCCCCTTGAATTTTCCTTATGCTTTTTCCAATGACCTGTCCCTTTGGCAAAGAAAAGATGGTTGCAATTCTGTTTTCTTTAATTAAAAATTGTTTGACTTTCCCTATATCCTTTTTTGACTATGATTTAATGAGTTCAACTCAAAGAGTAGTAAAATTTTATTTCCACCAAGCAAATATCAGTTTCTAACCTACTTCTTCCCAAGAAACTATATGAAAAATTCTTCCACTTTTACTCCTGATCAATATATAACATTGTTCCTGTAATATTTGAGTTCATAGTGGATGGTAGAAATAAAAATGCTGTGAGCAAGTACACTGCATATATTGCAGCATTGTTTTCCCCTGAGAACAATCAACAAAATTTATTGAGTATTCAGTAGGCTTAGGGGTTATATAGGAGGTAGCATATTCTTGAAGAATCAAGAAGAGATAGTGTTTTTTTCTTTTAATTGTTTCTACCAATTGTGTTGGCTTTATTTCTCGAGGCAAATGTTTTTTAAATTGAAAAGTTTTCTAGATTCAAATGTTTCAAGCTGAATTTTCCATAAATCTTATGGTAACCTGTATCCTAAAACCAAAGTTCTGAGTTGATATGGATCAAGTTCAATCTTGAAGCTCCTCTCTTATTGATTCTTGTGCCCCTACCCAAGTCTTCCCCTAGGCAACATCAGAATTTGCTTTATTTTTTGTCCTCACCAAGTTTTCTCTGGGAAATCTCAGACTCTTGTCTGAGTGTCTCTCAAAAACTAGAAAGCACTCCCATATACACACATATTCTAAGAAAATATAGAATATAGGACAGGTTTTATTTAATCCTACAGAAATGAAAAATAATTATACCTGAGGTAAGAAACAGTCAAGATAACTTTCATGCCATATCTAGGTAGCCTCATCCCCCCAAATCTATAGTGTCCTCCATATTAATGGTATTATTCAGAATAGAGGCACACACACACAGTAGGAATACAGATGGACTCAATATCAGACTTTTCACACAAATCACAGTAAAGATAAAGGATCAAGTTTTGGCTTCTAGATGATTCTTTTCATGGGGCAATCAAAACTCTTCATAAGCTAGCCCTTCCCTACATTTCCAGACCTTATAATCCCCCATATACTCTGCAAACCAGTGACTATAGCTTCCTAGCCTTTGCATTTTAAGTGTCTATCTCCAATGCATGAAATAATATTCCCTCCTCATCTCTACCTCTTTGCTTTGTCAGCTTGCTTCAAGTCTCAGCGAAAATTTCTCCTTCTACTGGGAACCTTTCTCCAATGACCCCTGAGGCTAGCTCTTTCCATCTGTTGTTTATCTTCTGCACCAAAATCCTTTGGTATGAGACTTTCTTCTTAATGGTGATAAAGACAAGGGTAGAGTAGGAATGGAGAGGCTTTGAGACTCCAAATTTCAAGTACCATTTGACACTTTTTAAACTCTTCAGGTTGCATAGCAGATTACATGAGAGGAGTTGGCAGTCTCCATCATGTCCCTAGTTCCCAGCTAGCTGAAGTACAGACTTTGGAGAGTTTCCCTTTAGGTGAGATCCAGAACTGTCTCTCCTGTGCCGAGTTCTCTCACTCTATAAAGGAAAGCTCTTTTACACTGTACTATGGGTTTTACATTCTCCTATGTATACTTTATCTGATTTATGTTTTGCTATTGATTTGAATAATGGATTTTCTTTGCTATTTGCTATGTTTATGTTTGTTCCTTGTGAAACTGGCATTTGGTGGGAAAGGGGTCAAACCTTGCATATAAAGCTTGGGATCTTCATTCTCAATAATAACAATAACAATAACAACAACAACAACAATAATAATAATAAAAATGATTAGAAGTTGGATTGATCCCAATCATATTTTCTAGACCATTAGCATTTAAGAGAGCAGATGGATATAATTCTAGCTCAGTACCCCATCTTTCTAAGGAGAGCTAGCCCTAGCTTAAATTAAGTTAAATTAAAGCTTCTAATGGAGTAGAGGTGGGGTGAAGAAGCTAGAGAAGTCTACTTAATCTCCTTTAGAGTCACATGACAATAGCCCTTGCCACAGAAAGACCTCATCTACACCTGGGACTTTATCCCTATAGCTGATTATCTCATATTATATATATATATATATATATATATATATATATATATATATATATATATATACATATATATATGTATAGTCTGTTTGAGTTATTAGTATGTTTTCTTCCCCCATTAGACTATGAGTTCTTCAAGAAAGGGACTCTTTTACCTTTCTTTTTAAACCCATGACTTATCTTAATACCTGACACATAGGAGACACTTAATAAATGACTATAGACTGATGTTCCCTAGTTGTTCCTCAACTCTGGCTCCCATTTGATCCAAGAACCTTTCTATCTAGATATTTCAGGAATTTCTGTCTTCCACTATGTGTTTAGTTTAAAGTTCTACAGCTAATAATTGACCCAGGAATTCCTCATTTTTCCATGGTTGCTTCCAAATGCAGCTATATCTAGGGTCACATGGTTGCTGGAGCACATGAATGGAGTATACAGATTTCATGCCAAGAAATTAAGTCCAGCAGGACACTCCCCCAACCCCCCCAGTTCTTATTCTTTTGACTTCCTTATGTCCCTAAATTCCCTCTCAAAAATCAAGTCTAAAAGTATAGCTTAGGTATATGAGCTGACTAGGGATCAACCAATATTTTTTATTAACTAATTTTTTAATTTATGGAATAAAACAAGCATTTCCATTATAATACATGAAACAGTAAATATAATATGTACAACCTACTATTCCTTTTAAATACATAATAAAGGAATCATACAATTTCCCCTTTTTTCTTTCCCCCAACAACTGCCCTAGAGATAGCTATCATTACACACAAATAAGTGTATATATGTATGTTTATGTAACTAATATATAATATGTGCATGTTTTTACACATACACACACACACACACACACATATATATATATATATGAGTGTGCATAAAGTTATTCTATATATAATTCTATTGATCAAATCTTTCTCTGGGTGTAGACTGTCTTTCTCCATATATTCTTATAGTTAATTTGGGTATTTATAATAGTGAAAATGAATTATCCAAAGTCACTCTTTTTTTTTTAGGTTTTTGTAAGGCAAATGGGGTTCAGTGGCTTGCCCAAGGCCACACAGCTAGGTAATTATTAAGTGTCTGAGACCAGATTTGAACCCAGGTACTCCTGACTCCAGGACCAGTGCTTTATCCACTGTGCCACCTAGCCACCCCTCCAAAGTCATTCTTAAAACAATATTGTGATTACTGTTTACAGTGTTCTTTTGGTTCTGTTCATTTCACTTTTTATTATTTCATGTAAGTCTTTCCATAGTTTTCTAAGATCAGTGAGCCTATAAGTTATTATAGCATAATAGTATTCCAACACAATCATATACTACATTGTTCAGCCATTCCTCAATTGATGAGCATTCCCTCAATTTCCAGTTTTTTGCTACCACCAAAAGAGCTACTATAAACATTTAAAAACACATGTTTTTTTTTCTTTTTTTCCTAATCATCTTTGGAAATAGATCTAGTGGTGAGATTGCTGATCAAAGAATATAGGCAGGTTAATAACTCTTTGGGCATAATTCTAGATTGTTTTCCAAAATGGTTGGATTCACAATTCTACCAACAATAAATTAATGTCCCAATTTTTCCACATCCCCTCCAATATTTGCTATTTTTCCCCCTTCAATCATTTTAGCAAATCAGATAGGTGTAAAATGAAAGTTGTTTTAATTTGCATTTCTCTGATTAAGATGATTAATAATGCGTTGACTTTTTCATTGGAAAGCTGCTTATTCATATCCTTTGAGTATTTATCAGTTGGGAATGACTTGTATAGATTTGACGTTTTATATATGTGAGAACAGAGACTTTTATCTGAGAAACTGACCATAAATTTTCCTTTCTGCTTTCCTTCTGATCTTGGCTATATTTATTTTATTTGTACAAATGCTTTTTAATGTAATTGAAATTATTCATTTTATATCTAACTCAGCTCTCTATCTCTTATGCATTCATAATTGTTCAACTATCCATTAAATCTGATAATATTCAATTTCTTTATGTTTTTTAAAATAACAGAAATACAATTTTTCCTGTCTCCCACCACCTTCTGTTAGATAAAAGAAAGAACATATCTTTATAACAAATATGAATAATTAAGCAAAATTATTTCCCTCATTGGCCATGTTAAACAAATATTTCTCATTCTGTATTCTTAATCCTCCACCTTTCTCTCAGAAAGAAAATAACATGCTTCATCATCAGTTTTCTGCAATCAATTATCTTTGATGTAGTATCAATAGAACAATCCTGCCCATGGAAAGGAATTCAAACTTTATCAAGAGTTAACTGTATCAAGGGAATTTCATGTATTTTTAAGGAAATATTGATGCCAGAACAAAGTCTTCACTAATGGAGCAATGGAGACTTAAGACAGTTTTCCTGGTGCAGTCACAAATTGGTGAGATCATCTTTAAATACAAAATACAATAATATAGAGTATAAAGCAGTGAGTATGACCAAATATTATCTTGGAATATTATTGAATTTACCTAAGACCTTTGTTCTTTCACTCACTAACACTACAAACATTATGTGATAAAAATGAGGTTTTAAAAAACTCATACAAGCAAAGTAATACAAAAGGCAAACAAAACTTTAACTATTTTGTTTAAGCAAGCTCTCACATGTAACTCTTCTGGAGCATTCACTCTGAACAAGACTAAAATGTATTAGCAATAGTCAGTGATATATCTTTTTTCAGATTGATTTTAAGCAGATTTTACTTTGTTTAATGACATTTTTTCATAGTTGAAGGTATCAATACAAATTTGAATTTTACTGTTAATTCTTAATAGACATCCTTTTTATAAAGATCTATTCTTGACAATTATAAAACACTTCTCACACAAATAAAATCAGATTTAAATAACTGGGCAAATACCAACTGCTCATGGATAGGCCAAGCTAAAATAATAAAAATGACAATTCTACCTAAATTAAACTACCTGTTTAGTTCCCTACCAATCAAAGTGCCAAAAAATTACTTTAATGAGTTAGAAAAATTGTAAGTAAATTCATATAGAGAAATAAAAAGTCAAGAATTTCCAGGGATTCAAAGAAAAAAGGTACAAAATAAGGTGGCTGAATCTTACCAGATCTAAAATTATATTATAAAGCATCAGTCATCAAATCTGTCTGGTATTGGCTAAGAAGCAGAGTGTTGGATCAGTGGAACAGACTAGGTGCAAATGAGATAGCAGGAAATGATTATAGTAATCTGCTGTTTGATCAAAGAGTCCAATTTATGGCATAAAAACTCTCTCTTCAATAAAAACTGTTGGGAAAATTGGAAGTTAGTATGAAAGAAACTTGGATTAGGCCAACACCTCCCATCCTAAAACAAGATAAGATCAAAATGGATACTGGATTTAGACATGAAAGACAATATTATAAGCTAGCTAGGAGATCAAGGAATAGTTTACCTGTCAGATCTATGGAAAGGGAAGCAGTTTATGACCAAGGAAGAGATGGAGAACATCATTAAAAACAAACTAGATAATTTTGATTACATTAAATTAAAAAACTTTTGTATGGATAAAACCACTGTAACCAAGATAAAAAAAAATGTAGTAAATTGGGAAACAATTTTTACAACTAGTATTTCTAAATTCTAAATTTCTAAAATATATAGAGAACTGAGTCAAATTTATGGACAAGTCATTCTCCAATTGACAAATGGTCAAAGGATATGTGGAGGCAATTACAGATGAGGAAATCAAAGCAATCCATAGTCATATGAAAAACTGCTCTAAATCACTACTTATTAGAGAAATACAAATTAAAACATCTCTGAGATATCACCTCACACCTCTCAGCTGGCCAATATGAACAGAAAGGACAATGATCAATCTTGGAAAGGATGTGGAAATTTTGGGACACTAATACATTGTTGGTGGAGCTGTGAACTCATCTAACCTTTCTGGAGAGCAATTTAGAATTATGCCCAAAGGGCAACCAAAATGTGCATACCCTTTGATCCAGCAATACCACTACTGGGTCTATACCCTGAAGAAATTATAAAAAAGGGTAAAAACAGCACTTATACAAAAATATTCACAGCAGCCCTGTTTGTGGTGGCAAAGAACTGAAAATTGAGTGAATGCCCACCACCTGGAGAATGGCCAAACAAATTGTGGTATATGTACATTATGGAACACTATTGTTCTATTAGAAACCAGGAGGGATGGGAATTCAGAGAAGCCCGGAAGAATTTGTGTGAACAGATGCTGAGCGAAATGAGCAGAACCAGAAGAACATTGTACACCCTAACAGCTACATGGAGGTGATGATCAACTTTAATGGATTTGCTCATTCCATCAGTGCAACAATCAGGGACAATTTTGGAGTATCTACGGTGGGGAATACCATCTGTATCCAGAGAGAGAATTGTGGAATTTGAACAAAAACCAAAGACTATTACCTTTAATTTAAAAAAACAATCTTATTATATAATTTTTCTATCTCATACTTTATTTTTCTTCCTTAAGGATATGATTTCTCTCTCAACACATTCAACTTAGATCAATGTATAGCATGGAAACAATGTAAAGACTAACAGACTGTCTCCTGTGGGGGGGGAGGAAGGAAGCAAGATTAGGGGGAAAATTATAAAATTCAAAAATAAATAAATAAAATTTTTTAAAAGATGTATTATTGAACAAAGAATTTGCAATAGATATTCCACCTAGGATTGGTTTTGTCTCAAAAAGAAAAGGAAAGGAAAAAAACAGCTTTGAAAAACAAGATGATATTGCTCACTGGGGATCCCTACTGAATCATTCGTCCATATAAATGGTTCAGAATCATCATCAGAGAGAACTTGATAGAAAAGTCTGGAAAAACTTACATGAACTGATGCTGAGAGAAGTGAGCAGAACCAGGAGAATATTGAACACATTAACAGCAACACTGTTCAATGATTAACTATTATAGATCTAGCTTTCCTCAGCAATGCAATAATAAAAGATAATCCCAAAAAACTTGTGATGGAAAAATTGCCATCCATATCCAGAAAAAAGTACTATGGAGTCTGAATGTGGACCAAAATATATTATTTTCCATTTAAAAAATTTGTTTGTTTTCTCTCTCATGGTTTTTTCCTCTTGTTTTGATTCTGGCAGCTAGGTGGCTCATCAAATAGAGCACCGGTCTTGGAATCAAGAGGATGGGAGTTCAAAATCTGGCAACAGACACTTGACTCTTACTAGCTGGGTGACCATGGGCAAGTCACTTAACCCTGATTGCCTCACATCCAGGGTCATCTCCAGTTATCCTGATTTAGATCTGGCCACTGGATGCAGGTGTCTCTGGAGGAGAAAGTGAGACTGGTGACTTAGCATAGCATCCTCTCCCTGAAATCTAATTCATGTGCTTGTGATGGCATCACTTCCCTGATAGAGTGGTCTTCTTTGAAAATGAAGGACAAGGGGCGGCTAGGTGGCACAGTGGATAGAACACCTGTCCTGGAGTCAGGAGTACCTGAGTTCAAATCCAGCCTCAGGCACTTAATAATTACTTAGCTGTGTGGCCTTGGGCAAGCCACTTAACCCCATTGCCTTGCAAAAAACTAAAAAAAAAAATGAAGAACAAACATTATAAAATGAAAATATGTTAACCTAATTATACATGTACAACTTATGTCAGATTTCTTACTATTAGAGGGACAGGAAGGAAAGGAGAAAATATGAAACTCAAAATCTTACCAAAATAAAAGAATGTTGAAAACTATTTTTGCGTGTAGGTGTAAAAATAAACAAATTTATATTTAAAAAAAGGAAAGGCCTTGAAAATATTAGAATTTTCATTCACAAATGTATATCATCTTTTCTCTATTTCCTGATTTCTCTTTGTTTATGAGAAGATAATTGTGACTTTATTTTCAGATGGCTATCAGTATTTACAATGATCATGTTAGTGGTTCTTTAGCCTGTTTCTATGTTGAAAAACATGTCTACAATTTTCTAAGGTATAACTGATTTTTCAAAAGATAATGTTAGTAAGAAGACTATATCTGCCTCAAAGTTTGGAATGGACACAATTTGTTAAGCAACAGAAGGACCTCGAATTTATTTTTATTTATCAAGCCTCAAAAAGGCTCAATTATTCTTTTTCTCTTCATTTTCATTCCTCAATAATATTATATCTTTAGTAAGGGTGAAGTTATATGCCCTTTGATTGTGCTTTTCAAAGACAGTTGGAGTTTGAGGAAGGACTACTTCCATTTTTAAATATCCCTATTTCAGTAAATGGAGAGTGGGAAATCCTCTTTCCTGACATATTTTTCTAGTGAGAACTAGCAAAAGTTGCCTCTTCTCAAGTATGATTTTGGTTTATTTATTTTATATTACTACAATAATTTTGTTATAAGAGTAAACATAAACCCCCATCCCCCCCAAAAAAATGAGAAACCTCAAGAATAGTGAGAGAGAGAAAAAATATTTTTTTAGTCTATATTCAGATTCCAATGGCTCTATCTCTGGAATAAGTTGCCTTCTTTATCATAAGTCCACCAGATAAGTTGCTTCAATAAAAAGTTGTCTCTTCTCAAAACAATTTCAAAAAAGGTGGCAGCTAGGTGGTGGTGCAGTGGATAAAGCACTGGTCCTGAAGTCAGGAGGACTTGACTTCAAATCCAGCCTCAAACACTTAATAATTGCCTAGCTCTGTGACCTTGGGCAAGTCACTTCACCCCATTATCTTAAATAAGTTTTATAAAAAATTTTTAAAGGGGAGGGGGAAGCAGAGAGAGAATACTGGATATCTCTAAAGCTCCAGTAGCACTGGATGAAAGAAAATATGAATACTGTTACAGGTGAACCAAATGCTCTTCTCTAATGTGCATTGTAATTCTACTCCTGTTAAAAAAAAGAGAGATTATCTTTTTTAAAAATTTAAATAAAATTTATTATCTTGTTTTATGTTACCTACATTTTTTTCTAGACCCTACACTTCCTCAGAGATCAATCTTTTATCACAAAGAATTTTTATAAGAGAAAATAAAAAAAGGTTTGGTCAAGCTAACTCACAATATCAAAAACAGACTGACATTGTATTCAGTAATTTATACTTTTGATCCCTCAGATTTTCAAAGGAGAGAAAGAAAACATCTTTTCATATTTCTTCTTTTGGGACAAAATATTATAATTTCACAGCATTCAGTTTCACTTGTTTTGTTCTTTCCGTATTCATTATTGTAGTCATTATGTATGGCTCTTTCTTGGCTCTTTGCTTTAGTTCATATAAGTTTATTTATATGTTTCTTTATTCTTCATGTTTATCATTTTTTCCAGGATAGTAATATTCCATTACATTCATATACCATGATTTGTTAAATCTTTTAAATTGTTTGATAAAGTCCCTTTGCTAATCTTTGGCAAGATTTTGCACTGATATTCACTAGGTATATTTCTTTTTCTGCATTGTCTCTCTCTCTCTCTGTTTGAAGTATCAAGACCATATTTGGGCCATATAAAGAATTTGGTAGGATTCCTTCTTTTGCCATTTTAATAACTAGCTTTGTTTGCATATAATCAGGTGAAATAGTTCCCAATGATTGCCCTTATTTCTTCCTTATTGGTTATGAGTTCTCCATTTTCATTTTGATACTGGAAATTTTATTTTCCTCAGTAATTTCAAAAATAACATTATCTGTTGAAACTGTCTTTGCATGTAATTGGAAAATAAAATAGCAAAAAAATAGCATTATCTAATAATTTATCTATTTTATTAGCTTTAAAGAGGAAATCATTATAAATTTGCTGTAAGTTCAATGAGAGGAAGCAGAGTTTGTTTTCCATTTTGTCAATTTCTTTTCTAATTTAAAAAAATTTTTGTGCTGGATTTTTTTTATTAGTTACTTTCTAGTTTTTTCTTTAGTTAAATACCTAATTCATGGCTCTGTCCTCCCACATTTCCTTTCTCCTTCCTTGCCCTTTCCCTTCCCCCACACTCCTCCTCTTCTCCCCCCCTCCCTCCCTTCCTCTTTCCCTTTCTGTTTGTGTGTCTTGTCTGTGTCTGTTTGTGTGTGTGTGTGTGTATCTTTCTCTCTCATATAATGTTCTAAAGTTTGGCGTGCTATCTCATTGCTCTTTTGATGTGATTATGTATTGTTGCTAACATTTGTTTTTTGGCCCCTTCAGTTCTTAGGATTAAGCTATTTAGTCTCAATTTTAAGTTTAAATTTTTTCCTTTGAAGATCCTTTACTTGATATAATTGTTATCACATTGTAGTTAATAAAGGAATTTCTTTTAATATTTCTTTTCTTTATTTTTATGAGATCTTTTACTGTGTTAGTCAGTTTTGGTAAATGGTACTATGTCAATTTCTTTCTATTCCCATTCAGTAGAATCATAAGTTTGTCAAATCTAAGTTTTGCTTATGAGGACTATTTTCCTTTTCAGTCTAAATCTCCTTGTTCAATTGAAATTTTCTAAAGTGGTGTTATGCTATTTGGTTTATACACATTATGTAATGATATAATTTCATTGTCTATAATTTAGTTAAACATAATGTAGTTTCTTTGTTGGGCAGCTAGGTGGTGCAGTGGATAGAGTACTGGCCTTGGAATAAGAAGGATAGGAGTTCAAATCCAGACTCGGACACTTACTAGCTGTGTGACCTTGGGCAACTCACTTAATCCCAATTGCCTCCCATCCAGGGCCATCTCCACTGGACCCAGATGGCTCTTGAGGAGAAAGTAAAGCTGGTGACTTAGCACAGCACCCCTTCACTCACATTCAATTCATGTTGTTATGTATCATCATGCTTGTTATGCATCACCTCCCTGATGTTATGGTCTTCTTCAAGAATGATGGACAAAAAAAATATTAGTTTCTCTATCTTTTACCATGTCTATATTTTTCTGTTGTCTTGACTAAGATCATGATTGCTTTCCTATTCAAATTTGCAGGCAGCTAGGTGGCACAGTGGCTAGAGCACCAGACCTGGAGTTAGGAGGACCTTATTTCAAATCCAGCCTCAGACACTTAAAAATTGCCTAGCTGTGGTCACTTAACCCTATTGCATTAAAAAAGTAAAAAATTAAAATAAAAAGAAATTTTCCTGAAGTATAACAAATTTTGCTCCACTCTCTCATTTTAACTTGTGTAAAGCCTTATGTTTCAACTATATTTCTTTTATTCACATATTATTGAATTCTACTTTCTCATACATTTTTCTATCAAATTCCATTTTCTGGGTAAGTTTATACCACTCATTTTCATGATTATGATTATAATTGCTAATTGTGTGTTTCCTTACATCATATCCTCATACTTTTTTCATCTGTTTTCCTTTTCACTCTTTTCTTATAGAAGATTGAGAAAGGGAAGAAGTGTGATCTACATTAGTAATCTGTCATTAAAGTGGTCTGAAGGTTCCCCCTTTTTTCCCCTTACCCAAACTCTGATTCTATCTTTTCTTTAAATCTTCTTTTTATGATCCATTCTCTGACTAGTTTTCATTAATGACTTCTTGACCTATTGTATGTAAGTTTTTCAATTTTAAAAATTATTTCTAATTGATCTGTTTTCTAGGTTAGTTGCTTTAATAATATCTAACTTACTTTTCTTTCAACCTTTTAAATCTTTTGCTTTTGCTCTAATATTTCTCATTATTTCATGGAGTCATTGAATTTCTGTTTGATTCAGTTCCTGTTTCAGGGAGCACATTAATTGGTTATAGTTTTCCATATTTTGTTCTAAACTTTTTAGTTCTTCCACCTCACTTTCTTTGAAAATTCATATCTCAATTATAATTTCATTTTTAAACAAAATTTCTTGCTTCCTTTCTTTCCTTTCTATTTAGAAGGAGATTTCTCTCTGTCTTGGGTGGGTAAAGCTTTGAAGTGTAACTACTTGACAGGGATCAATATTATTTATTTACAAAAATAAACATTTAAAACAAAAAAAGGTAAATAGATTTTTCTATGCCTTAGAAAAAAGGTGTGAAGCTATTATGAAGGAGTTCAAGAGGAGAAAAGAAATTACATATAAGTTAACTACCTTAAGGTCTGCAATCCTCCCCCCACACACACACACCCCAAAGTGATTTCCTCTCAAAAGTTGGGTTCTTCCTCCATCGTTGACCTAAACTGATGAACTTTTAATTGCTGGATTTTTTTTCCATCTCTTTGAGTATGTCATTTCCCGTTATTATGACTAGAAGGAAAAGGAAAATCCCTCCTTACTTCCCTTTATGGGTCACATTTTTCAAAGACTCCTATCTGTCCTGCCTCTCAACCCTCCAGGGCTTGTTTTAAACTGGCAGGGAGTAGTTATTTTGTCTGCTTAGATAATCATGTTATTATTTTATGACATAATTAGAGAAGTATTCATATTTTGTAAGGTGGTTATAGGAAAACTCCTTAACTCCTCCTTCACATATACATGTAAAATACATGTAAAAATTCCATTTTCAAGCTCTACTGTGGTAAAGAGGAATAATATTAATATTTTCTATTCACAAACTATGATTGTTATTGTTCAGTTGTATTAGTAGTGCTCAATTCTTTGTAGCCCTATTTGGGATTTTCTTGGCAAAGATACTGGAGTGGTTTACTATTTCTTCTACAGATCATTTTTTTATAGATGAGAAATGGAAGTTGATGTGATGAAATGATCTGTCCAGGTTCTCACAGCTAATTAGAGTCTGAGGTCAAATTTGAACTCAGTAACTTCAGACCCAGTTCTCTATCTACTGAACCACCTAGCTAAGCCACTATAAACTAAAAATCGGTCACATAATTAGGAGGCAATGACACTGATAGTTACCACAAAGTTACCACTGCTGCTATATATTTTATCTTCTTGGCCATTTTTTTCAATTTCTAGAGAGAAGCCAAATTGTAATGATTTAACAATAACAATCAGCTGTTTTGAAAGTTTCAGTACACAAATACCACTTTTTTTGGCACAGGTTCTAAACCTGAAATATTATAGTGTTGGGGAGAAAAAAAGATCACTAGCTAGGATTTCTTTAAAGGTAGTTTTACAGGGGGGTGGAGGCAAGATGGCTGCGTGAAGGCAAAATTTCCCAGAAACTCCTTCACTGTATTCCAAAAGTCAACAAATTATGACTCTAGTCAAAATTTGGAGGGGCAGAACCCACAGAAAGACTGAGTGATATATTTTCCCAGTCCAAGATTTTTCAGATGTTCTGCAAGAAAGCTGTGTTTCACTAGGACCAGGGGTTGGAAAAAAGCCATGGCTACAGCACAGCCCAACCCAGCCCAGCCCAGGGATCACCAGCAACAGCCTGATGGGGCCATGAGAGAATTCTGCTACACCAGTATGAGTATGGAGTGAGGAGCACCAGCTGCAGAAACTGCAGCGAGAATCAAGGGAAGCCAGCCTGTACCTCCAGAGCACAGCCCACAGATGGTAAGGGGGTCAGGGGAGATTGCAGAAATCTTTCAGCTCTCCCTGGGACAGGACTCTGCTGTTTGCCCACACTCAGATCCAGGTTGAAGTTTGGCCTTCTATACTAAAATAGCAGGGACCCTCCTCACAGCTCCAGAGTAGAGGGGAGTGGCTATGGTCATCTACATATCAAGCACAGGCAAGAGAGCAGATACTCTTGGAAGAATAAAGGTTCCAATGGGGTATACCCCAAAAAACCTCCAAAGCGGGTGTACCAATAATACTCAAAAGCTCAGGAAGCATCCCAAAACAAGGCCCAGGCTGGAGAAATGAGTAAATAGATTAAAAAGAGGAACACCAGTGAGAAATACATTGTCAATGATCCCAAGAATCCTCAATTTGAAGATGAGGAAGTACAAGCTCCTGCATCTAAATACTCCATGACAAACAGAAGTTGGGCTCAGGCTATAAGAGAGCTCAAAAAAGATTTTGAAAATTGGGAAAAGAAATCAGAGAGAAGTGGGAAAAACATGAAAAAGAAGTCAGCAGCTTAGTCAAGGAGATCCAAAAAATGCTGAAGAAAACAACATGTTAAAAACCAGCATAGGTCAAATGGATAAAACAGTTCAAAAAGTCATTGAGGAGAAGAATGCTTTAAAAAGCAAAATTGGCCAGATGGAAAAGGAGATAAGAAAGCTCTCTGAGGAAAACACATCCTTCAGATGTAGAATGGAGCTAAAAGGAAGCTGATGACTTTATGAGAAGTCAAGACACAATACTTGAACACCAAAAGAATGAAAAAGTAGAAGAAAATATGAAACATCTCATTGAAAAAACATCTGATCTGGAAAACAGATTCAGAAAAGATAAAAATTACTGGGATACCTGAAAGTCATGATCAGGAAAACAACCTTGACCTTATTTTTAAAGAAATCCTACAGGAAAATTGCTCTGATATCCTAGAAGCAGAGGGCAAAATATAAATTGAGAGAATCCACCAATTTCCCCCAGAAAAAGATAAAAAAAAAAAACAACAGCAACCTCCAGGAATATTATAGCTAAGTTCCAGAACTCCCAGGTCAAAGAGAAAATATTACAAGCAGCCAGGACACAATTCAAATATCCTGGAGCTACAGTCAGGATCACACAGGACTTAGCAGCAACTATATTAAGGGCTTGTAGGGCTTGGGATATAATATTCCAGAAGGCAAAAGACCTTAGAAGGCAACCAAGGAACAACTACCCAACGAAACTGAACATCCTCTTCCCAGGGGAAAAGATGGACTTTCGATGAACCAGGGGAATTCCAAATGTTCCTGTTGAAACGACCAGAGCTGGACAGAAAGTTTGACCTTCAAATGTAGAACTCAGGTGAAGCATAGCGAGTGGAGGAGAAGGGTAAAATATGAGGGACTTAATAATGATAAATTCCATGTATTCCTGCATAGAAAAATGATACTGATAATATTCATATGAAACTTCTCATTCAGTAGAGTAGGTAGAAGAAGCTTTGATAGATGAAGCACAGGAGAAAGCTGAATCTGAAGATATAATATATTGTAAAAATGGAGTTAATGGCTAAAAGGGAAATGCACTGGGAGTTAGAGAAAGGAGAGGTGGAATAGGCAAAGATATTTCATATAAAAGATATTTTTTCCCTTCTTTTTAGAATGAACTTTTGCAATGAAATGGGAGTAGGGAAGGTGAGGGGGAATGAGGGAACCTTCACTCTCATCAGAAATGGCTTGGAGAGGAAACAGCATATACACTCAATAGGGTATAGACATCTAGAGTAAAAAGGAGAGAAGGGGGAAAGTGGGGGAATGTGGGTGATAGAGGAGAGGTAGATCATGGGAGAGAACAGTCTGATATAACACATTTTCTTTTTTATTTCTCACAAAGGGTTGAGATTAGGTGGCCTATCTGGGACCATGGGGCCAGCTGGGTCTCAGGGGTGGTATGTGGGCTTGGAGCCTCTTGGCCCCAGGGCTGGTAATCAGTGTGCTGCACTACTCAGCCACCTTAAAGCATATTTTAGAAGAGGGACAGATTGAAAGGAGAGAAAAAATATAAAATATGGTAGTGGGGAGGAATGGATGGAGGGATTTACAATCAGCAACAGCAACAGTGTACAAATGTGGAAGTAACTTTTATGATAGACTTTTCATAAAGAATGTGATCCACCTGAGACAGAGCTGATGGTATCAGAACACAGACTGAAATACATTTTTTCTCTTTCCTTTACTTATTTCTCATGAAGGTCTATATTTTTTGGGGGGGAGGGGGTATTATGTTTACTCTTTTTTATGATTACCCTTAAACAAGAATATTTTAGTAATGTATAAAAAATCACTTTACAAAAATATTCATAGCAGCTCTGTTTGTGGTGGCAAAGAATTGGAAATTAATGTTCTTCAATTGGGGGGCTTAACAAAATGTGGTATATGTATGTGATGGAACACTATTGTTCTATTAGAAGCCTGGAAAGATTTGCATGGACCGATGCTGAATGAGATGAGCAGAACCAGAGGAACATTGTGCACCCTCACAGCAACATGGGGGTGATAACCAAATTTGATGGACTTGCTCATTCCATTAGTGCAACAATCAGGCACAATACTTTATTTTTCTTCCTTAGGGGAATGATTTCTTTCTCATCACATTCAACTTAGATTCATGTATACCATGGAAACAATGTAAAGACTAACAGACTGCCTTCTATGGGGGGTGGGGGGAGGGAAGCAAGATTAGGGGAAAAATTGTAAAAAATTCAAAAAATTTAAAAAATTTAAAAAGAGGGTAGCCTCACAGTTGTGAAGAAATCTATGGATTATATATTAATCATGGAAAGAGATATCTATGTTAATTATATAAAATGTTCTCATTTCTTTATTTTTAAATATTTCTTAATGCAAATAGTTATAATTAATCTATAGAGAAAATTGAATACAAGGGAGCATAAGTGAAATTTCCAAAAGACAGCATTTATAGAAGTCTCACTAGTGATGATGATGATGATGATGATGATGATGATGATGTACAAGCAGGTATAGACTATAAGTTCTAATTATTTATTTATTTTTCAATTATATTTAAAGATAATTTTCAACATTCACTTTTATAAAGCTTTCTCCCTCCCATTTTTCCCTCCCCCACTGTAGGCTAGCAAGGATTCTGATATAGATTACACATAATCATGTTACACATATTTCCATATTAGTCATCCTGTGAAAGAAGAATAAGAACAAAAAGGGAAAAACCATGAGAAGGAAAAGGCAAAAAACAAATTTTAAAAAGTGAAAATAGTATACTTTGATCTGCATTCAGATTCCATAGTTTTTTCTCTCTGGATGTAGATGGTAGTTCCCATCATAGGTCTTTTAGAATTGCCTTTGATTACTGTATTGCTGAGAATATTGATTGCTGTTAAAGGGTAAATATTACCATGGTTCTGTTTGCTAAATTGAGTGTTAGTTCATGTACATCTTTCCAGGTTTTTTCTAAATCTTCCTGCTCATTGTTTCTTATAGAGCAACAATATTCCATTATATTCATATCCATCTTGTTCAGTCATTCCCCATTGATGGGCATCCCCTCAATTTCCAATTCTTTGCCAATACAAAAAGAGATGCTATGATTATTCTTGAACTTATGGGACTTTTCCCCTTTTTTGTGATCTCTTTGGGATTCAGACCTAGAATTGGTTGCTGGATCTAAGAATATGCACAGTTTTATTGCCATTTGAGCATAATTCCATATTGCTCCAGAAGGTTGGATCACTTCATAATTCCACCAACAGTGTATTAGTGTCCCAGTTTTCCCGCATCCCCCCGCAACATTTATCATTTTCCTTTTCTGTCATATTAGCCAATTTTGATAGGTGTGAGGGTGGTACCTCAGAGTAATTTTAATTTGCATTTCTCTAATTTATAGTGAGAGTATTTTTTCATCTGACTATAGATAGCTTTAATTTCTTTCTCTATAAACTGCCTATTCATATCCTTTGACCATTTATCAATAGGGGAATGACTTGTATTCTTATAAATTTGACTCATTTCTCTGTATATGTTAGAAATGAGGCTTTTAACAGAAACACTGGTTGTAAAAATTGTTTTCCAGCTTTTCTGCTTTCCTTCTAATCTTGGTTGTATTGGTTTTTGTTTGGGCAAAACCTTTTTAATTTAATGTAATCAAAATTATCCATTTTGCATTTCATAATGTTCTCTAGTCTTCTTTGGTCATAAACTCTCCTTCTTGAAATAGATCTGACAGGCAAATAATTCCTTGCTCTTCCTGCTTATGTCTAAATCCTATAGTAATTTCAACATTATCTTGGGATAAGGTGTGAGATGTTGATCTATGCCTAGTTTCTGCCATACTATTTTCCAGTTTTCCCAGTAGATTTGTCAAATAATGAGTTCTTATCCTGAAGTTGAAATCTTTGAGTCTTCTCATATACTACTCCGTCTTGCAAATCTAACCTATTTCACTGATCCACCATGCTATTTCTTAGCCAGTATCAAATAGGTTTGATAATTGCAATCATAGCTTAAGGTTGTCAGAGAAAAACTTGGTCTGATAGCAGCAAAGAGAGAATTTTTGCAAGGCAAATGAGATTAAAGTGGCTTGCCCAAGGCCGCACAGCTAGGTAATTATTAAGTGTCTGAGGCCAGATTTGAACTCAGGTACTCCTGACTCCAGGGCTGGTGCCACCTAGCCACCCCAACACCTTATGACTTTTAACTTATTTTATGACACTTTTTTCTTGCCTGGTCTTGCTTCTTTCTTCAAGATTCAGAAGTCTAGAGAAAGAAGTAATTTCCTTTTGAATGTAGGTCAAGTGAATATATGGGACAAATATGGAAATGTTTCTATACTCTTGGGTAAGAATTTGCCTCTCATCATTTCTTTTACTTTTTTTTTTGCAAGGCAATGAGGCTAAGTGACTTGCCCAAGGTCACACAGCTAGGTCATTATAATGTGTCTGAGGCCAGATTTTAACTTAGGTCCTCCTAACTCTAGGTCTATCTATCCATTTTTTACAATCACCCCTCCAAACCTAGCATCCCTTCCCCACTCTTTTTTAAGCAAGGGCCAGGTTTGCCCATAGCTAGAAGACATGATTGCCTACAAGTTGTGACTTATACAGGACAGGTAAAATCTCTTGCTGATTCTACCACCACAAATATTCCTCTCATAATGCCTACAGTTCCACCAATTAGAGATTTAACAAAAGTTCTCTTTTAAAACGCAAATACTTCTGAGATGGTTAAAGAATCTGTCACTCATTCACACTTTAGCATGAATCTGCTTTACTAAGCTGAGATCATGAATAGTAGTTTTGTTATCAGTTAAGTTGTATTACCAGTGGGAAGGCAAGGCAAACTGCCAAAGTTCTAACAACTTCTGCTTCTAGTATGCTCCGAGACTACTTGTTGGGTATATGTAAAAACAGGGAGAACCAGGGTTTGGGAATTGGTATTAGACTAGCCCCTTATATTGTAACAGCTGATTTATATGTTGTGTAGAAAGGATACAGACAAGAAGAAAGACAACCCAGAAAACTAAGGAAGGGGTCTTTTGGGGAAGAACCAAACTGATCTGGAGTCTGCTTATCTGGGTGACTTCTCTGCTGTGTCTGCATTTCTGTTCTCTTTTACTTTATATATCTTTGGGTATAATCATATATATATATGATTATACCCAAAGATATATAAATATATATGGTGATCCTATAAATTATTTGAAACATTGGTCATTAAATGCACAGAATAACTGTTAAATTACAAAGCCAATGCTAGCTCCATCTTTTGAGAATATCTTCTGATCTCTTTCTCAAACATGACTGTGCCAGACAGATCTTAACCCCAGAACAAAAGGGTCAAGGAAAAAGAAGATGGATGTTTGAGAATGAGGCACTTTGAGGGAGGATAAATCCTACTGGAGAGCGAAGGGGAATGGCTTTGAGCCCAAATAGCAACATAACAGTGCCTCATACCTGAGTAATGAAAAGACAGAACATTATAGTATTCTTTTGAGTGATCCTTCTGTCCTTGATCTCTTTACACCTTTGGAACTCTTTGACTCTCATTTCTGAATTGGTTGGACAGTACTCTGTCGGTTCTCTCTGTCACTGGTTTCCTTTGTTAATAAATAATCTATGTTACTGTCCCTGTAAGTGTATTCTTAAGTCTAAGCAGAAACTCAGTTTTCTTTTTTGTTTCTTCTATTTTTTCATTTAGTGATCCCATCAGTGCCCATGGGTTTAATTATCATATTTATGCAGATGACTTCTAAACATATATCAGATAAAGGATCTTGGAACATATCCAGATTGCCTAACATGAAGGCAGCCTGCTTCTCTGTATTTCTCCACAATGGGTGGGAGTAGCCATCTTTGACTTATTTTGTATCCAGAACAGGCTGTATCTTTAAAACTAGCCAGACTAGAACAATTTCTCTCCCTTTCCTCTAGGATCTCTCCTAATGAATCCAGAGGGTAAAGAATATAGTTCATCTATATCTCAGGTGTAATGAACTGAACTGGGGAGTGGGGTAAGGACTTATTTCTCCTACTTTCCTTTTTGCTCCTTGGCTTCCAAACATGGGCTAAAAGATCTGTTTCAGTTTTGTTTTACTTATACTTATTAGTTTCTAGGTGCTAGCAGCAATCTTCACCAGACTCTAGAAATCAAGGCACGGAGACCTTGGAATAAGACTTCTAGGTGAGGTGTAGCAGTCAGCAAGGTAGGCAGAGAAGTGACAGTGTCCAAGTCTTGAGTCTTGGGTGGTGTTAGGGGTTGGTAAAGACAGCCTTGGTTATGAAACTTGAGACTGGTCTAGAGGAGTTGAACTAAATTGTGACTGTAAATTCTGTTAAGTGGTTCAATGGAACTGGGATGCACTCCTAAAATCAGACTAATACTATTAGCAGGGATGGGAGCAGAAAGCTTAGATCCTCTCAGCCCCTCTCCCAATCCCACCCCTTAAGTGTCCTGGAGAATCCTGAATGTGTGTATGAAAGTAATAAATCTGGCCTTAAGACAGGAAACAATGTTTTATAGATAGATAGATGATATAGAGATGGAGAGAGAGAGAGAGAGAGAGAGATAGGTATAGGTATAGATAGATATATAGATATAGATATAGATATAGATGTAGATGTAGATGTAGATGTAGATGTAGATATAGATATAGATAAATATAGATATGGGAATGGGAAAAGGGCAGCCCTGTGCTAAGGACTGAATATGGAGGGAGACATGATTCTTGATTTGGCAGAGAGAATATTGAGCTCCATACTACAAACCTGCATGTGGGGAGGACACTATAAATGGAAGAAAGAGAAAGATTTTAGAAGTTATAGACATATAGGAGAAACTAGATCTTCAACATGCCCCTGATTGATACCTTGCTTCACTAGAAACTTTAGAGAGATGACCTCCCCTAGGGGAGATTAGCCTCACTCCCTTAGTTTGATAGGAGACCTTATTTTATTTCCAAATGAAGAACTCATTCACTCTTATATATTATTTGGTATATTCTGCTCTGCATAATTTTTAAATTTAGGTTTTAAGACAGGTGGATTTATTTACAATTTGATATATATGATGGTCTTTTGTAAAGCTGTTTAGTGGGAAGGAGCTAAACTGGCAAGTGTAAGCAGAAGGCCCATCTTCCCCTTTAATAGTAATATGTAGTACTGTTTCTTTTATACTGAACTTAAGACTGTTAGGCTAGACATAGAGCTAGATATAATAATGATAGATAATTATAGATATAATTCTAGCTGAAGAAAAGAGCACCTAGTTCATGAGACGTGATTGCCCTTGCCCCCAGTTAATATACTGGTGGTTCAGACATTGCCCTTGATTCTCCTCTCCACAGAGTCAGACCAGGCACAAATCGTATCTATTCAGGCTGCCCACATCTACATACACACATTAAAAATAATGGGTAGCTCTTACTTATACCAGTCAGTGGACTAAATGATATTCAAACATTATCTCACTGAATCCTCACAACAACCCTCAGAGTTAGGTGAAATTCTTATCCCTTTTATACAGATGTAGAAACTAAGGCAGGCAGAGATTAAGTGATTTGCCCAAGCTCACATAGGTAGTAAATATCTGAGATGGGATCCCTAGTCTTCTCAGAGCTGATAAAAGAATCAAGGATGAGGTCATATGTGCATACACACACACACACACACACACACACACACACACACACACACACACAGCTAGGAACTCCTAATTACATGCAGTGTTCTCATTTTAAGGATGATGAA
This sequence comes from Macrotis lagotis, assembly GCF_037893015.1. Lineage (NCBI taxonomy): Eukaryota > Metazoa > Chordata > Mammalia > Peramelemorphia > Peramelidae > Macrotis > Macrotis lagotis. The sequence goes on along the minus strand of NC_133658.1, from coordinate 515,750,671 downwards.
ACTGGTCATACCATATTCTCCATAGAGATTCTTACCCTCCCAGGTTGTTGGGGTTTTTTTTTTGGAGGGGGGAGAAGAGATCATTCTTGGCCTCAGTTCTCAGTGCTCTCTTATCTAACTTTAATTACTGAATAGGCATTGCATCAGTCAAACTGTAACTGAGAAAGACCTAGCTTTTAAAAGGTCAAAGTCTCCCAATGCATTCTGGGCCATCTCCAGTTGTCCTGATTCACATCTGGCCACTGGACCCAGATGGCTTCAGAGGAGTGAGGTTGGTGGTTTAGCCCTCACTTAAATCCAAATCACTTGTATGTCATGGTATCATCACTCTGATGTCATGGTCTTTCTGGAGAATAAATAATAAGTAGCAACCAGTCAATTGTTGTGGGCATACATATCTGATACTACATTTTCCAAACATATCTCCTTTACACATCCCTTTAGTTCACTCACACAGTCATCATAATAGTTCTTCATTGCCTCTTGCCCAGACTATTATAATATTCTTCTATTGGTCATCATGCCAATTCATCCCGGAACATATCTGCCAAAGTACTTTCCCTAAAATACAAGCATTATTATGTCACACACACACACACACACACACACACACACACACACACACACACATACAGATTCAACAAAATCTGGTACATATAGCATCAAATATAAATTCCTGTCTTAGGCTTTTCTTCACAAGTCGACTTCTCCCATACTTTCTTGTCTTCTTATATACTACTATGGTCCTCACACTTTTTCAATGTAGCAGATACCACTTCACTTATTATTCTGCTTGCACAATCTGCTATCTTTCATCCTGATGTCTTTTCATTGACTGTCCCCCTTGCCTTAAAGATACTGCTACTTTACCTCTAGCCTTTGGAATCCCTAGTTTCCTTCAAAACTCAAATTATATGCCATTTTCTACATGAAGCTTTTCTGATTCCTCTCCCTCCATATCCCCCATCTTGTATTTATTTTAATAAGTATTATGGGTATAAATATATGTTGATATTATTCTCATCAATGAATGTAAAAGCTTTGAGATCAGGGATTATTTCATGGTATCTCTAGTGCACAGTGCAGCATAAATACTTAAAAAATAAATGCCATGGGGCGGCTAGGTGACACAGTGGATGGAGCACTGGACCTGGAGTCAGGAGTACCTGAGTTCAAATTTGGCCTCAGACACTTAATAATTACCTAGCTGTGTAGCCTTGGGCAAGCCACTTAACCCCATTGCCTTGCAAAAAAAACCCCACAAACCTAAAAACAAACAAACAAACAAACAAAAAAATAAATAAATAAATGCCTGTTGATTACCTGATGGATGCTTGTAGTTTAAAATACAAAATCCTAGCCTGGAATTTCAGTTTTTCAGAAATTGAGGTCAAACTTACTTTTCAAACTTGATCTCATTCTACATTCTCTATATATACTTTTATCTATACTGTAGTCAAATTGGACTAATTCCAAATAGTTATCATGGCTTTTCCTTTTCCTTTTTCCTTTGGTTCCACAATACTCCACATCTAAAATCTTCCCACTATTTTTTCCTTTCCCACAAGTCTCCATATATCAAAGTATCTCCCTTCCTTTGAGGACCAACTTAAGTGGTACCTTCTCCATAAAGTCTAGTAAAGACTTTCCAGGTGAAAATAATCTCTCTCTACTTAAATTTCTCATTGAACTTTGTTCAATGTTCAATTTACAGATTTGTTCATTTTACAGATGAGAAAACTGAGGCCACCAGGTTGAAGTGGCTTGCCCAAGGTCATATAGCTAGTAAGTTTCATATTTGAACTCAGGTAGATGAGTCTTCCTGATTTCAGACCCTGTACTGTATGTGAATATGTTTTTCCTCCAGTGTTGCATAGCACTTATTCTAGATGAACTCCCCCATTCCCATAAGTATGTTGATTTGCCAGAGGGCATCTCAGTCTATGTAACCTTGAGGTTTCCGGGGGTAATGCCAGGTATTGGGAATTCTAGTATTATGTACACAAGCCTTCATCCAGTGTAACTCCAATATTGATTAGCCAATTGATATTAATTAACCAGTTAGTATCAAATGATTTTTTAGAAAACAGTATTTACTGAGAAGGTAAAGCAAAGGATAAATTTCACAAAAGAAATTTTCCCCAAAATTGGGAATTAAACTCTTATCTCTGTACCTATATGGCCCCTGGAGAGAGAGTTCAAATTTAAAGTGGTTGGTACAAAATATTCCTCACATACACTTGGGGAGTACTTCCTGGCCCTAAGAATCCTTTTCTCCCTTTGATGAGTTCCCAGTTTAACTTCTGGATGTGTGGCACAACTGATGGACAAATTGCTTCCTTGCTTGCAAAATCCAGTATCTAATTTGCGAAGTCCATTAATTACTGGAATGAGTCAAGCAATCTGCTCTTCAGGGTTGGTTCCTCATAAGACCTGGGTGCTAGGGGTGCTGGAAGATTCTGTTTTTGACTCCAGTTAATGGACTTATGATGGTTCTTCAATCTTTCAATGTTTACAAAGTCACAACTTTTTCTATTTGATGTTTGGATACCTACTCACCTAAGATCAAAAAAGAATAAACTCAAATGAAAAGACACCATGTGCTCAGGGACACAAGGCAGCTGGATGAGAGGAAATGGTCATTTGGTCTTCCCCTCCTCCAGTGACTCAGTACTTTTTCATAGTTATTGGAAAACTGCCAGAGGATCAAGTGAAAGACTATTCATGTAAGCCTTTTGTACAGATATTCAGTTCTGGCTCAACAGACAATTAAAAGACTTGTCATCACTGTGCATTATGCTGACAGAGTACAGTCAGAGGAAATCTAGCTCTAGAGTCACTCCCAGAAGCAGTATACACACTAAAGTTCTTCATGTTGCATTGACAAGAAACAGAATATTGTGCATGAGGTCTAAAATTTGTCATTGCATAACCCACCAGTCAGGATATATCCGTAAGGACTGGACATTCATCCCCCATAACAGACTGCAAGTTGCCTGAGAACAGAACTGTCATATCCATTTTTGAATACCAGTGGCTAGCACAGTATCTTGCAATAGTGGACATTGAAGAAATGTTTGTATTGGGCTGAAATATATATATATATATACAAGAAAAGGTGGTGAGGAGAACCAAAGACAAATCATCTCCTATGAACCTAGATGCTGCTTAAGTACTTCCATCGGTCTTGGAGTGACTCTTGCTGAAGGGGGTAACTCTGACAAGAGGCTATGTTGATTGATTACAAGCTGTCAGTAAACTCTGGAAAGTCCATTTCCTTTTCGCAAGTAATTACTAAGAAGATTACACTCTTTGGAGTTGGTTGTGAGGAGTCTCCTGGCAGTTGTAATAATAATCAAGTTTTGGAGTATTCATTCTACAAATTATATGAAGGTATTTGAATTAAAGGGAGATGAGGCAGCAATCCCAGTAAGACAAGTTAGAGTCTTCTAAGAAAAAATACACACTGAGTTCTGATGTATTAAGGTCCTTCTCTGTACTTGATACTAACCATTGTACTGGATAAGTATTTGATCCCTTCTTGAGTGTCCTAATGCTTTTGCTCAAATATAAGCTCTTTAAACTTGCTCCAGGATTTCAAAAAGTATACAAATTTCTAATTAATATAATAGATTTTCAGAGAACATTCTTTCATTCAGTGACTTTTTTAAAAAAATTCTAAATTTCTTAATTTAAATTCTAAAAAATTCTTAATTTCTAAATTAATTTTTAGTAGACCATTCCTTCACAACTGCATTAAAGTATAGAAAAATATCACTATTTATTGATCATAAAAAAACTTTTCCTTCAATAAGGTGTTTTCAGTGCACATTAAAAAATCACACAAGAGATCTTGATAAGTTCAACTACAGAGATAACTGTTCACCAATAATATGATTATCATTATAAAATAAGAATAAAACAAGAAGACACATTTGCCAAATGTGTTTGCCATTGTCATGCAAGACTGTCTTGCAGAGAATTTTTTAAAAAGTAATCAATGTGAAGAACACTATTCAAAATCATACAGCAAAGAAACTTGCTCACATATTTGATGCCTTAGGAAAACACTAATTTTAAAGGTCACTGATAATGACAGTCTATATATATATATTTATAATACATATACACATATATATTTAACAGAAAATAATGGGTTTCATTTTTATGGATTCATTTTTTCCAAATCAAATGAATATATTTTATAGTTCAAATAATTAACATGTGTGACAAAAGACTGGACATACAAATTCAAGTATACAGCATTAAACATTAAACTAACTTGTGAGGGCCTCATTTCATCCCAAGGTTGAACATGAATTAAGAAGACACTGGCTTTAGAGACATGCCTGAAATAAGAATAGGCAGGACTAAGACTCTTTTTTTTTTATTCTTGGTTTCATGGTTTATATTGGCCAATGGTTAGCCTACCAGTGAGGAGCCTGATCATAATTATTCAGGCTAATTCTAAAAACACTAGTTTCATTCTACTGGCAGACCCATACTTTTGGGTCTTTCCAGTATGATAAAGCAATTATGGTAGTGGAATTACTTTAAAGATAATGTCTGTGCCCCAATTAAGACAGGTATCAGAGTAGGATTTTGTGGAAGTGCTGGGGACATAAAAACAAAAATAAAATATCTCCACCCTACCTAAGGAAATTGAGGATCTGCTCTCTAGTTCATTTAAAATAGAAGAGTCTCAGCTATATAAAATGAGTGAAAATGCTCTACCTTATAGCTAAAGAGTCAGTCTTTTAAAGGTCCTTCCACTGCTATTTGTGTGAGGGTTGCATTACTTCACAAAAGATACGAGATGCATCTTGGTTGAGTTTTGTAGGTCTTTATTTAATGGACTTAAATTAAATTCACAGAACTAAATTAGCAGGACATCTTTCACCTCTGCAGTTGACCTTTGAGCTCTTATCATGTAGGCAGGATTTTTTTGCCAAGGGAAAAGGAACCTTCCAGTGCTGACTGAACAAGGAAGTTCTATTCTCCCACAAGCTCACAAGGAGGATAATATATGACGTGGAGAAAATGAATGGGTTGGTAAGAGGTTCCTTAAGAATATGCTTTTCAGGGGTGGCTAGGTGCCGTAGTGGATAAAGCACCGGCCCTGGAGTCAGGAGTACCTGGGTTCAAATCTGGTCTCAGACACTTAATAATTACCTAGCTGTGTGGCCTTAGGCAAGCCACTTAACCCCATTTGCCTTACAAAAAAAAAGAATATGCTTTTCATGTCCTTGCATCCAACACTGTGGAATTATTTTGTAATTTATTTTCATTTTGTCAAAAAACATGAGATATTGACCTCTTTGCCAAGAAGCAGTGATGTACTGACAGAGGAGGAAGAAATATAAAACAAAATTGGCTGCTGGCTCAGCTGTTTATAATAGCTTTTTGCCTTACCAATGACTTGGAATAAGAAAGGATTTAACAGGAATGATTGAAAAGGAATTATTGATAATGTGGCACTGTCATTCGTTTTTATTACCTAGGGCTGGATTCAATATCCTTTAGCTATACATAACAATATTAGTGTAGGTCAAGGTACATGGATTAGCAGAATTGAGCTCTAGCATAAACAGGATAACAAAAATAAGTAAAATGCTGGCTCAAATCCAATAATTCTTCTCTTTTAAATTTTTCTCATATTTCTAAAGAAAATGACTTGAAATTTATAAGTCATCTTGATTTTTGCTTTGCCTTCAGAATGGTCTATGCAAGATTCTATTACACTAGGAGCTTTTCTGATTTTGTATAGCTCACAAATGGGGCACTGGGAACCCTCTCTGAGAATGAGCATCGAGTTGCCTTCTTATGCATTTGCAGAGTCTCCTTCATTCTTTACTCTTACCTCTGCTCTTTTATTCTTCCTTTGAATGAGACTAGCCATTAAGAAGGGCTGGGGTTTTTTTCTGCCACAGGAGGTATAAAAAATTTAGCCTGGGGTTTCATTCTGTTGGAAGAATTACTTCTGAGTTTTACTGCCTAATGCTAAAGTGATTGCTGGGGGTGGGGGGGAACAACTTGACTCTGCTTGTTGTTGTTCCATCAAATCAGACTCTTCATACCCGGGGTTTTCCTGGAAAAGATTCTGGAATGATTTGACATTTCTTCTGTTCATTTTACAGATGAAGAAACTAGGCAAATAGAATTAAGTGACTTGCTCAGGGTCACAGCTAGTAAGCATCTGAGGCCACATTTGAACTTGGGTCTTGACTCCAGCCCTGATGCTTTATGTACTGCACCACCCATCTGCCCCACCTGTATTCTTATTACCAATAGAACACTCTCCTGACTTCTACTGACCTAGTGATTGTGGAGGAAGAGGAGAGTAAATGTTGCATATATCTTTAGCTTTGAAGTTGATTTTTAAAAATTATTAATTAACCGAAGTGTTATTCTATGATCCATAAGTACTTATTTTAATTCTTAAACTTGAGTAGTTAAATGATGCTTACCATAATTGATACCTCATGATTTCAAAATGAACTTAAAGACAGGGAAGTAATAGTTTCTAACAGTTCAAAAATATTCCCTAGACAGAGTTTCACCTCAAAAGGTAGTAATCCATCCATCTATAGTTATGCTTATAAATGCCCTGTGCTTGGTCACACATAGGATTGTTTTGTGTTGGTTGCCAGGGTTTGCTTTATGCACATGAATTTGACATATAAGAGCACAACCACAATGATAAAGTCATTCCATTCATTTAGAATGCCATCTGATTTGAAAAATACATTCAATTTATTTCTTCTACCAGCCCTATCACCAACAACTTTGACCTGCCATAGAACCACCTTCCCCAACCAGTCTGGCCTGAAATTTCCAACCTTCAAGTCATTCTTTTAGATTAGATAACAAAATGTACCAAGGAAAACACTAGTAAAAAGAATGGGACTGTGAGGCCTTTTCTAGTTTTTCCTATTAAGATATTATGGATTGGAATAAATATAGATGAAAGCATTTATTAAACTCTTAGCATTGCTTATGTATCAGGCATTGTGTTAAAGTCTGAGAATATTTATGTTTGCCACTTTAGAAAGTTCATTTTGGAAGGTTCACTGATGCTTCAAGGAAGAAAAAAAAAGTTGGCTTATATGGAAAGATCTAAAAGAATAAACAGAATAATATACTGAGGTCAAAGTCAACACAGACTACATAGGGAGTAGGCAGAAAATTGTATACAGCAATACAGAATAATAGGTTTAGAGTCAAAAAGATTGGGCAGGCATATTCAATGTAGGCTCAGTATAACACAGTAGTGGCAAATGACTATGTCACTAATGCAATGCTTCTGCCAGAGGCAACCTCCTTTCATGGTGTCTACATGCTAGCCATATCTTCTCACAGAGCTGTATCCTGCCCACTGCAGGCCCAAATATACAGAAAGATAATTTCATTTAAGATAAAATAGTCAGGAGACAGCATACAGTGGTACCTGGGAAGGGCAGAGGTGACCTAAAAGAAAAGAGGTTGCAACAGTCAGGTACAATTTGGGGGTATCTGTGATGGAGAATACCATCTGTATCCAGAGAAGGATTTGTAGAGTGTAAATAAAGACCAAAGACTATTACCTTTAGTTAAAAAACCCTATTATTATGTAATTTTGCTGTCTCTTATACTTTATTTTTTTCCCTTAAGGATATGATTTTCTCTCATCACATTCAACTTAGATCAATGTATACCATGGGAAACAATGTAAAGACTAACAGACTGTTTTCTGTGGGGAATGGGGGGGGAGGGAAGTGAAATTAGGGGAAAAAATGTAAAATTCTAAATAAATAATTTTTTAAAATAACAAAAGACAAAACAAACAAAAAAGAATGAAAACTTAATCATGACAAATAAACCAAAAAAAGAAAAGAAAAAGGTTGAATTTCTGAGGATAACAATGGCATGCCAAAGATGGAGCAGACCAAAGGAAGTAGAGATGTCAAAATGGGGATGAGTTCTTGACTGATAGCTAGGGAAAATGGAACCTAAAGTAACTTTCTATGGAGTCTTAACTAAGGCATTCCTGTTGATTATATTCTAGTGATAGATGTAGAGTGTATGAATAATTCTTGGTTCCTGAATGGTGAATTGTTGTTTTGTTCTGCCCCTTAAAAGACAATGTAGTTATCTTTCTATTTTTATAAGAGTTTATTTTCTACTAACAGACTGCCTTCTGGGGGGAAAGCAAGATTAGGGGAAAAATTGTAAAACTCAAAATAAATAAAAATCTTTCTTAAAAAAAGAGTTCATTTTCTGATTTCAGAAATATGACCATATCAATGAATTTATAGAAAGTGTATGGTTTGAATTACTAATAGAATCATCACCCAGTCCTCCTGTATTATAGATGAGGAAACTGAGACCCAAAGAACTTGTTACTTTGCCATATTATTTTTCATATTTTTAATTTACTCCCATAATGATACAATGAAAAATAATCAACCTTTGTTGCAGTGATTAAAATCTCAAAATAACAAACTGAATGGAAATCAATATTCCCGAATAAAATTCTGAATACTTGATAACCTGTTTATGCCTCTGTCTCCTACAAGTCTGACAACTTTTCTGCATATAGCTAAGACAATAGATTATGGAAAATTTTTTGATTTCGTTATTTGTAAACCAAAAATATAATGGGCTGGTTATATAATCAGTATGCTCTTGGCTGAGTTGAAATTTTCTGTAATTCAATAGTTTTTTTGTGGCCCTCTTCCAAATAAAAATGAAGTCATGACTGTCTTATCTTCTTCCATTTGAAGGAGAAAAGATAATTGAAGTAAGTCAGAAAGTGCAATGGACTGTGGCATCAGCATAAGTTGCAGAAGATATATAAATAACTTGTGAAGATTATACAAATCTAGTCACTCTAATACCTTTAAGACCACTAGTCAACTCAGTGACCAACCTTGATTCCAGAAGATTAGTCAAGAAATGTGATCAAAGTATCACAGGACCTCAGGGTGAAAATTGAGGCATATAATTTTTGGACATGGTCAATGAATAAAATTGTTTTTCTTAATTCTATTTTTTAAAGTTGTTATGTTCTTTTTCAACAGAAAGAGAGAAGTAGAAGGGAAAGAATAGATTCTGATTCATTGAAAAAAAGTAATTCAATTAAAAAACTCCAGTCCATGATTAGGTTGACATTTTTCTTGTTATGAATTTCATTTAGCAATGGGACCATAGGGTAAGGATTGTTGAATTCTAATCCTCAATGAAATTAGCACAATGTGAACATGCAAATTATGAAACAGATAAAAGTATAAAATGCCTCTCAGATCTTCTTCCATGATGATATTGACAAGTTGGTAAAAAATTGAGTAAAAGATGTCAAGTATCACACACCACTTAATATTTACTAATGGTTAATAGCAATATTTATTATTGGTGTTCACTATTTACTAATATTTACTATTTGTTGATATTTATTAATAGTATTTATCCAATAATCACCAATGTTGGAGAAACTGAACCACAATCCCACTGACATTCTTGCATAAAGCTTCTGTCAAAGGTTCTCATAATAGTTTAGGTTTAACTTGCAGCTTCTGTCCAGGAAATTGAGACTTAGGACCCATTTCATTGCTGATAGAAATTTAAAAAGGGAAGAATTACTGCAACCTAGAAGAAAATAAAACAGAACTGTTGAAAAACAGACAATTTCCAATCAGCCCCTAACAATGAGTATCGCTATAGATTCTCAGTTATTTACAATATCAGTTAGTTTCCTATTCCTGTTATCCCCGATAAGTGTTATTATTGAAGCTTCTAATAGGTTTCCAACAAGAGATTCTAAGCCCAAACCTGCTATTCAGCCAAGTCTTTGTCTATTCTTGAGCTTGGTCTATGCCATTAAAAAAGGGAAAGACTTCAGAGTTTTCCCTGCATAATAGTTCTGGGGATGAAGCGTTGGACTCTTAACTGAGTCCAGTTCCCTTTCTATGTACAGGCTCAAAAAATCTTTACCAAGGAACAGGATCCAGTTTCCCTTTTACTTTGAGAGACCCTGTCATCAACTCCAATTTCAAAGATGATAACTATAGATGCTGAATTTTTTTCCCCTCTGATACCTGAGAATCTTCCCCACCTCTAATTCAGGAACATGCAAGGAGGTAGAGATAGAGGAGGCAGAGATGGACCTCACCTGTGCCTCATCTCAGATTGCAAAGGATAGAGCATATACACCTAGCAAGTTCTTAGTTTATGTGCTCAACCCTTCCCAATCAGAGGTGAGGCTTAGTTCTGCTCACCCTCAGGGCACATCCCTACATCAAATAAAGGAAGTTCTCTTTATTGTTCAGGAGTCAATAAAACAGCCTATATTAGTCCAATCATTTTTCTTAAATTACAAAAAAAAAAAAGCTCTCTTAGGCAACTAGGCGGGATTATTCAAATCACCCTACCTTACACTACCTCATTATTGCTTTCTTGAATAAATGCTTTATTGATAGTTTTTTAAAATATAATTGTAATTTCCCCAATGATTCCCCTCTCCCCGTATAGGAACCCTGCCTTAATAATAAAAAAGTACAGTTAAGCAAAAAAAAAACCCCAACATATTTTTCCATGCATTGCCATAATGTTTCATTCCTCACCTATATTCTACTCACCTTTGTGAGTCCTCTAAAGCCACAATTGCTCATAGAATTGATTCTGATATCTTTCCATATTCTTTACCTTTTCATTATTGTGGCCATTGGTACAATTTTTTTTTTGAAAAAGGGATAAAGGAGAAATATCCTGGTACTGACTTCAATGAAAACTAGAAAATATTAAGAAATAACCAAATAGAATGACAGTTTGCAGATTCTCCTTAAAAGAGACAAATGAAGGTGACAGAATAGGATTTATTTTGTGCCAAATGGTAAGAATAAGCCTCATTTCATGAGATATTCTACCATCTTATCCCACAGTGTTTTCTGTGAACAAAAACTAACAAACCACTGTGAAGACAATGGAAGCTCATGTACCAAGCATTTGTCCCTGTGGGGGTGCAGGTACAAGGGCTAAATAGCCAGAAGTACACAGGTGAGTGGCATTAAAAGCCCATTAAGAACTCATTAAGTAAGTACATCTTTCATTGTCCTCTCTTCAAATTCCCAATGTTTCTGATTCTTTAAGTGCCTAGCCTCACTTGTTAAAAAACAATTCTCAAAGAAAAAATAAGACAATTCTCCACTGGTATATTGGTCTATAATCTACATATTCATTTCTCTCATGATCTGCCCTAATGTGAAGATTATAGTTTTCACCCTGCTCTGCACATTACTATTTAACCTTTTGACATTTGTGTTATAACTTTCACTTTCTTTGACTACAATTAGTTGAAATAATTCACACAGTACTGTGGACATCAGGATATCAGTATCAGAAGAAATATCAATAACTTGTTAAGATTCTACAAAACAAGATAACCTCATACCCTCAAGTATTTATCACAATGACCACTCTAAAAGAGCCTTGAAACCTCCATAGCTCACAGAAGCTTAGCCTTCTTGCTAAATAGAAATGGTAGCCAATGGTATAAGAAACACATCTGGTTTATACTCAGAGCTATACTTCCTGATGCTGGTCATTTTGGGAATAACAATAAGACAGTCAAATGTCTAACTTAGCCCAGAAGGATATAGTCTCTTTGAAATGATGAAGTAATTCCCTCATTGGCTGAGCAAAGAAGTTCATAACTTCAATGGACTCTTAAAAAGAAATGGCAGTTCCCATCACAGTATCTGCCTTCAACCCTCCAGAGGACACTACCAAACTCAGCATTCCATTGAGGTGTAGGAAAGGAATGGGAATCTTTTCTACCTCACATCATAGTAATTGGGGATCCAAGTCATAACATCACCTTTTAGACAGGACAAATCTATTTTGAGAGAGATGTTCAGTAACCTCCACAGTAAAGGAAATAAAGAAATCAGAAAAGTCATGCAGGGGCCTAAGTACAAATTCACCTCATTGAATCCCATGCCTACTGTGTGACCACAATGACCTTAATACAATGTGGAAAAGATCCAGTCTTCCCCCCCCCAATATCATTCATTATTTTTACATCATATTCTCAAATTGTATCTATCATTTTTTGCAAGATTTTGAGTTTTACAATTTTTCTTCCTCCCTCCCCTCAATAGAAGGCAATTTGATATAGGCTTTACATTTGCATCAATGATAAGCATATATTAAAATTGAACTTGTTATGAGAGAAAAATCAGATCCATAAGGAAAAAAGAAAACATTAGAGATAGTAAAATTTCACAATACATAAGACAACTTTTAAAAATTAAAGATAAACTTTGATCTTCTTTTAAATTCCACAGTTCTGATGGAATGAGCAGGTCCATCATAATTGATCATCTCCCCATGGGTTTAATGTTCTACTGGTTCTGCTCATCTCACTCAGCATCAATTCATGCAAGTCTTTCCAGGCTTTTCTGAAATCCTATCCCTCATGATTTCTTATAGAGCAATAGTGTTATACACACACACACACACACACACACACACACACACACACACACACACACACCACAATTTGTTCAGCCATTCCTCACTTAATAGGCGTTTCCTCAATTTCCAATTCTTTGCTACTATAAATGGAACTACTATAAATATTTTTGTACATGTGGGATTTTTACCCTTTTTCTTGATCTCTTCAGGGTTTAGACCCAGTAGAGGTATTGCTGGATCAAACAGTATGCACATTTTCATTGCCCTTTGGGCATAATTCCAAATAGCTCTCCAGAAAGGTTAGATCTGTTCATAACTCCACCAACAATGCATTAGTGTCCTAAAGTTCCCACAACACCTCCAATATTGATCATTATCTTTTCTGCTCATATTGATCAATCTGAGAGGTAAGAGGTGGTACCTCAGAGATGCTTTAATTTGCATTTTTCTAATAAGTAATGATTTGGAGCAATTTTTCATATGACTATAACTAGCTTTGAATTCTTTGTTCAAGAATTGACTTTGCATATCTTTTGACCATTTGTCAATTGGGGAATGGATCCAGCCCTTTCTTGTCCCTTACTGGAAGGCTCAAAGTTGCATGGTGCCAATTAGAGAAATGAAGAGACCTAGGTAGAAGCTGTTTCTTCTTTTAAAGGTCCACTGAATCATGATTTCCTCTGGTTCAACAGTTAAGGAACAAATAACTTCATAATTCCAAAGAACCCACATCTTTTAGATCTGAATCAGATGTATGAAGATGTCATGCATGTCACCTTCAGATTCATGGAGGTATCATGCATGTCTTCTTCAACATGCCCCAAAACTGAGCTAGCATAAGTGATTGGTCAGAACAAGGAAGAGCAACTCCTAGTATGTGGCATAGCCTATGTTACACTAGTTTAGGATGCAACTGTAACAAAGGATTGGATTTTCCTTCCATATTGGTGAATAAAACCACAAATAAGAAAGTGCAAATAAATTAACAAGATGTTAACATCTATAGATTTTCTTAGGAAATTTGAGTATCTTTCTCTGAGAAAATCAGAAGGGGATTAAGTAGTCTGAAAGTGGACTACAGCTCAGAGAGATTTAAATAGCTAAGCCTTAGAGAAAATTGGGAAGTTTAAGTGAGGAAAGGCCAGAGATGAAAGAATGTTTTGTAGAAGAGACTCCTGGGATATATAGGATGCAGGAAATTTCTCTATCCTTACCTCTATCCCCATTGAACACATCATATATCAGCAGAGCTACTAGTCACTCAGTCCAGTAATTGGAGAGTCAGTTCAAGAGATTTCAAGAAATAATTTGAAGAGAAGAGAAATACTCTCCTGTAAAATAGAGATACAAAGAGACAGTTGCCCAATCAAGGCAACTTTGAGGGCTACTAATTCTGACAATAGAAAAGAGCTGGCTGTAGACTCAAGAGAGAGTTAACCCTTGACCTAGAGACAAGTTTCAGATCGGAGCAGAATCTGGAAATTTAGCTGAGTATTCCACCCAGAAGGGATGTAATGCCAAGTGGACAACTTTGTAGGCACTCTATCAGATATAAAGGATTTCCAAGTTCTGAATTACTGGTGCAGTGAAAGGTCTACATGGTTGAGTTCACTCTTTCAAAGGGTGTTATTTGTAATAATGGGAGACTGTAAACTAGAATGATGAAGGAAAAGTTTTATAGCTACTGTTTTCTTATTATCCCATTCTAGTAAATACCTTTTCTAGTAATTAATTGTTTCTACAGGATGATTTTTAATAGCCAGTAGGGGTTCATAATCGTTAGATAGAATACACACATGGTAATGCTAGAATTCAAGCTGGTAATCATCCAGTATGAACCTCACTTCAGGAGTGTCAAGGTGGGAAATATCCAAAAAAAAGTACAAATACAACCTATTTGCAAAATACTATGGATGAAAATGACAGGATTTACAAAAGCACAAATAGGTTGATGAGAGAGCCAGATAAATCAAATAATCCTAAGAGCACAAGAAAGAGAACAACAAAAATATGAAAAATTAAATGGATTTTTTAGCATTTGTATTGGTCATCTGGAGTCATGGACAGTTGACAGCAATGAAATTACCCTTTTTGATTCTACGAGGTGGTAGACTTGATGAACACACTGAATATGTTAAGTAACAAAATAGAAATCGTTCTCAAGGAGAATTATCAACCTGACAGAGGAAATGCATATTGGAGGTAACCAACTCTTAAAAACCTTAGGAATGAGTTATAAGATAAATAAATAAATATATATATATATATATGTGTGTGTGTGTGTATGTATAATGTATATATATTTTGAAATCTTCCCCCTTTTAAGACATAAATCATATCTTGAAAGGGGGAAGATTTCAAAAGAATGGCAAAATCCAGAGAGCTTAAAAATTTTTTTGAGTTAATAAGAAAACTTTAGCAGTTAGTGAACCATAAATCTGTTTTCCTATTTCTATAAAAATCTTTATGAGAATGGTGTAGCACACCACATTATTTCAAATAATGGCCACACTCACTTTCAATCATATGAAAATTGAATATCATATATAATTGAAGCTATTTTTTCAATATTTTTTCCTTCTGAGACCTAATTTGAAGGGCAAAGTACTGTCCCTTAGATGCACATTCAGTTTGCTGAAAGAAGCAGGAAAAGGTAATTCTGTGTAAAATACAAAGGAAAACAGTATGAATAAATACAAACAATTCTCAGGAAACATGAGAGAAAAAGCAGTCTCTAAGATAAAAGTACCTAAAGGAGAGATACAGAACCTATTGAGAAGATCAGAATGAAAAACATGCCCCTCAATGGCAAAAGTAGTAACTAATTGTTAGAAATGTTTGTAGTATGTTGTTTCTGAGCAGCTAATATAAATATATGTACTTTCAAGACTTTGGAGCTTATTATTATAAAGCCATATATATCAAGAATTGTTTTGAGGCTATAATAGCTATTTGTGTGAAATAAATATAGTAGCTATCTGAAAAATATGGATTTGGGGTTTTTCAACCTAAGCTACACATGAGGAAGACCTGTTTGAGGTATTAGAAGCCAGAATGAAAAGCCAGAGATCTGAAACTAAAGCAGGAATCATGCAACAAAGAAGCTATGGGCAGAAGAAAGATCAGAGAAGCCAATATGAGAAGGTGCTTACAGAAACATCAGAAGACAGAACACAATAACTACTGGAATTAAAAGGCTGACAGTACCTGAACACAGATAACTAGGGTTTCTTTATTGATGAGGAATGCTGATCTGATTGGAAAAATATTTTGCTGTTTGAAAGCTCTGACTGGAAGAAAGACAAATCCTCTGTTGTTGAAGATTTGGTTGGGGTAGTTAAGACTGCTTTTTTCTTTTTTTTCCTTAAGTGACAATTATAGATTTAAAACAGAAGATATCCCTTAAAAACGTGCCTGTATTGGGGCGGCTAGGTGATGCAGTGGATAAAGCACCCACCCTGGAGTCAGGAGTACCTGGGTTCAAATCCAGTCTCAGACACTTAATAATTACCTAGCTGTGTGGCCTTGGGCAAGCCACTTAACCCCATTTGCCTTGCAAAAACCTAAAAAAAAAAAAACTTGCCTGTATTCCTTTTTATTGTCTCCATGGCTCAAGACAAAGAATATCCTTTAAAAACTAAAGTGAACCAAGACAGCATTGTTTTGCTAATCTTGGGATTAAAGTGACTTTTTTTGTTTTCACAAAAAAAAGTCATTTTGTCTCAATATCTAGACAAGGAAGCAAATATGGGAAGCTCTATGGACCCTAGGCTTAAGGCTGCTGTTAATTAAAAGAGCTAACTACAGATTCATCAGCCAAAACACATAAAAGAAGTATCTTTTTTCCTCGCAAAAGAATATAAAGGCTCAGAAGAAAAGATGACAGACATGGTATTGACTGTTGCCTAAAGAGACCATAGATGTATAGTCCTGCACCCCAGAGCTGTTAGTTGCCCTAACATGTAGGTTTCTAACCTTGTGTCTTACTGTTAGCTTTCTGTGTATTCTCACTATGCTCAAAAAACAGAATTTTACTCTTCATGACAATCTGTTACTGAGTGAATGTTATTATTATTCTTATTTTTGCTTATTTATCTTTCATGTTTAGGAATAAATGGCATCATCATAACTGATTCGTGTAAATAAGAAGCACACTAGTTGGGGCTCAGAAACTACAGTTGTATTTCCTGGTTATCCCTGAGAATAAGTTATAGCTAGATAACTGACCAGGGTTGCCCTCCACTCTAGGATATCAGGGTGAGTGAACCAGCTCAGAGAAAGTAGGAGGGGAAAAATTGAGAGTACATCATATTTTGCCCTTTTATACTAATCACACAAAGATGTAGCTTATAGTCATGGACTGCCCATACCCAAACCAATAAGATGATATGACATGTATATGTAATTATAAGCATCATCAGAATTAAGGATTTCACTAATATTAACCAGATGAAGTCAGAATTAGTCATAGAAATACAAATAATTTTTATTTATGTCAATA
Organism: Macrotis lagotis; assembly: GCF_037893015.1. Taxonomy (NCBI): domain Eukaryota; kingdom Metazoa; phylum Chordata; class Mammalia; order Peramelemorphia; family Peramelidae; genus Macrotis; species Macrotis lagotis. The sequence continues at coordinate 515,733,720 of NC_133658.1, read as the reverse complement.
AGGACAACTGATAGCAAATATTAGTATTGTTATGATCAACAAATCATTTGTGAAGTTTGACCAAATTATATCATTCCCTTCTCAGAGAATGACTCCCACACTGTTCTAACATAAAGTATTCAATATATTTCAAACAGTAGACATTTTTGAGAGGGTTGCCACCATGAGTCATCATGACGCAATTTTGGCTAGACCTGGTAAATTCTGTCTTTTCAAATTTAGCTACATTCAAGAATTTATTGCTCCAAAGCTCTATATTTGGACTCTGTGGGCTGGGGTTTTTTGGGTATTGTTTTGGGGATTTTTTGTTATTTATTTTGAGGGAACCTGTATATGAGCTTTGACAGGACTTGGGAAATGACTTATTTGTTAAAAAAATAAAGAAAAAAGGGGAGATAAAAGCCCTCAGAGGCCTGATAGGTGTTGCCAAGTTTTTTTTTTAATCTCCATATTGCATAAAGTACTGATTATAGCTTATTATGAAAATATAAATCATAGTCTTCTGAGAACATGACATTTGTTTAGCATTCTCTGCCAGCTTCAGAACACTGAAGGTGACTAGTGAAGGGAAAAGGGAATGAAGAGAAAAAAATTGGCTTGAAAAGGCTAGGGTGAGAAAGAGACAAAGCTTAAGTAGTGTTTTAGTCAGAAGAATGTTCATTACTCATTTGGCAAGTAAAAACTGTAAGCCATAAAATTTACTTAACAGGCTCCAAGTGAGTACTTATTCGCTGGATTCAAAACTCAACCTATAATTCTCTTCTTTAAGATTAGGGGTCTGAGGGGCAGCTAGGTGGCGTAGTGGATAAAGCACCGGCCCTGGAGTCAGGAGTACCTGGGTTCAAATCTGATCTTAGACACTTAATAATTACCTAGCTGTGTAGCCTGGGGCAAGCCACTTAACCGTGTTTGCCTTGCAAACCCCCCCCCAAAAAAAATTAGGGGTCTGGGGAAGCTGGGGTGGCACAATGGATAAAGCACCAGTCCTAAGGACCTGAGTTCAAATTTGACCTCTGATATTTATCAGTTACCTAGCTGTGTATCCTTGGGCAAGTCACATAACCCAACTGCCTTGCAAACAACAACACAAAGATTTGGGGTCCTTTTTTTTGTCTTGTTTTTTCCTTCATTCCTTTACTGACCTAAAAAGTTCCATAAGGCTGATATAAGGACTTGGTCTATTATATTTTTCTGGTTTCTGTATATATTTTTGTGCATACATACAGCCACATATGTGTGTATTTGCATATATGCACACACACACATATATAATATTTTATATATATATATATTCATCCCAGATAGTATGTCAAACAAATATATATGAGAGGGATGATGTGACTCCCAGCACCTCTGCTGATAGAGCAATAGAAAATCAAGAATATAATTATAAAATATAAAGGGGATCATTTGCCAATAATCCCACAGCAATGTATGAAGTTCCCCAAGCAACTTCTTAGGTCAGTGCTATATCCACTGAATTCCTGGCTGCCCCACTGATAAATATTATTTCACTTGATTCTCACAGCAATCCTCTAAGGAAGATGCTATTATTATTATTATCCCCAATTTACAATTGAGAAAACTGAGGCAAAAAGTTAAGTGACTTACTCACATTTACAAAGTGAGGAAGTATATGAGGCCAGATTTGAACTTGGATCTTTTTGAGGCCATGTCCAGTATTCTATCTGCTATACCACTTAAGTTGCCTCTTCACTAGGTCTATAATCTCCCACTGTAGGGGAACTACAGAATAATGACATAGAGAACTGTTGACCAAAACTACTCAGACATAACATCGACAAATAAAAATTTGAGAATTATACTTTTGAGAAGCATTACCATACCTAATACTTGTGCTCTCTAAACTACATGGAAAAGAAAATTTTCAAAATATAGAGAAATTAAAACCATGTGGAAATGAGTAAAAATCCATGTCTGTTCTGTCATCCTATTTGCTATTGGAATTGTCCTAAAGGTGCTTTCAATGAGCAAAAAGAAGATACATTTAAAGATAAAATAAAATAACATTAAAAAAGAATTTAGATTCAAATTTTTTTATTCAATTTAGAAAAAGCAGTTGTTTTATCCAACTGTGTAATAGTCCAAAGAACACTAAACATGAGAGAATAATAGCAGGATAGAAGCATCCCTGGTTCATTTTTCATGGAAACCCTATGAAGAAAATATGAGAAAGAGATAATATAATAAACATTGGAAATTTCAAGGATACGTTAGAGGTTTTCAGTATGCTTCCCCATTTAAATACTAGTTCTGCCACATGCTAAATGAGTGACAGTTTTCAAGTCACTTCACCTACCTAGGCTGCAGTTTCCTGAGCTGAAAAATAAGGAAGTTGGGCTAGAAAATCTTTAGAACCCTTTCAACTCTAAAATCCTACGGCCCCATGTAATTTTAGTATAGAATATCAGATAGTGCTCTATTTTCTAAATTCTGTATAATTTCTTACGTCTTCAGAAGCCTTTTCAGATATATCACCTTATTATCTTGTGAAGTCAATAAAACAAGTGGTAATGTTTCCATTTTATATGTTTAAACTATATGGAATGGAAAGCTTCCAAAATGAACAACTTCAAGGAAGAAGCTAAAACCATGTGGGAAAAGAATAAAGTTTACAGGTCATTCCTGTCAACTACTAGAAGTGTTGATGATGCTACAATACATAGATTCACCCTTATCTAGTACTTTGAAGTTCACTAAATGCTTTATACATACATATATATATAAAATAAAATTATATTTACAGAGGAATTTACATATACATTATACAATTTGAATCTTGTCTTTGCCACTTGTTAGCTGCATTAACCTCCCCAAGAGTCAGTTTCCTAATCTATCAAATGATGGGGATTTGATTAGATATCCTCTCAGATCTCTTCTAGCTCTCAATCTATAATCCTATGATCCATAATCTATATAATGGAAAGATCCTATTAGATGACTTCTCAGGGACCCTACAGTTCTAAAGCTACAATTCCTGAAGTATAGATGAGGAGGATCTTCTCTCCACAGGAAAATCTATTTTGTTTATTTATTTTTAGTTTTTACAAACTGAGTTATTATAAAACAAAAGAAGTACAAAAGTACAAAAAATTTTACTCTAACTAAGGTAACACACACACACACACACACACACACACACACATATATATATATATATATATATATATAACCCTAGTTCCTAGGAAGAATAAGCTCAGACTTCATCAAGCTTCTATATAGCATCTATCCCCAGTAAAGTCACTTCCAGATAGGGGATGGTTGATGAATGGATGGTCCTGTGGATGCTGAGTTGACCTCAAATGTAAGACTAGAACCTGGTTGTCTAGTGCCTTTTGAATGTTCTACAGTTCTAGCAGTGAATGAAAAAGCAGGGAAATTTGTTTTACATTGGCACCTAGAGATAGAAAGGGAGGTATCCTAAGATATGGACTCATCTTTGATCATTTAGCTAGTAAATGTCTGAAATGGGTCTTGACTCTAGGTCCAGGAAGCTACCACACTGTACTACTGAACACATTTATATACTATTACATATATTATAAGTAATAAGTGTAAAAACATTTAAAGTAAAGTTTCACAAGAGACAAAGCTAGGCAAGATCATCAGGAAGTGGGGAGTAGATGTTAAGGGTGAAATGAAAAGACAACAAACAAAAGAAAAATGGAAGAGAGCTGCAAAGATGTTTATAATAAAATTATATTGGAATAACTTCATGGACTCTAACCTTATAGTCTCTGGAGATGGAAGTGGCACTTAAGAGAACAACTGATAAGAAAAGGAATATAAATAGAGCAGACTGATACTTCAAGTGATGCAGCTAAGTGGCACAGCAGATAGAGTGCCATGCCTGGAATCAGAAAGACTCATCTTCCTTAGTTCAAATCTGGCTGCAGATACTTACTAGATATGAATCCCTGGGCAAATCACTTAACCCTCTTTGCCTCACTTTACTTATCTGTAAAATGAACTGGAGAAGAAAATCTTAAACTACTACTCCAAAATCTTTTTTTAAATTTAATTTAATTTTTTTAATTCTCAGTTTGTACAAATGGTTTTTTTACATTAATAAACTATTCTTGTTTAAGAGTAAACAAAATACCCCTCCCCCCATGAATATAGACTTGCTTGGGTGATAAAGTAAAGGGGAGAGAAAAAAATTAAAATAAAAAAAAATAATAGCAATATTTGTAGGTATGGCCAGGTGGTGCAATGGACGAAGCACCAGCCCTGGAGCCATGAGCACCCGAGTCCATATCCAGCCTTGTAAACCCAACAATCACCCAGCCATGTGACATGCAAGCCACCCGATCCTCACTGCCCTGCAAAAACCAAAAAGAAGGGGAAAAAAAGACCCAAAATACAATAAAATAGTAATAATAGTAGGGGTGGCTGGGTGGCAGACAGAGCATTGGCCCTTGAGCCAGGAGCACCGGGTCCAAATCGAGCCTCAGACACCCAAAGATCACCCTGCTATGTGGCCCCAGGCAGGCCACCCAGCCCCATTTGCCCTGCACCCTCCCCCAAATAATAATAATATAAAATGTGCTTCTCTTTGTTCCAACACCAACAACTCTGTCATGAGTGGATCGCATTCTTTATGGTAAGTCCATCACAAAAGTTACTTCCATATTTTTCCAACATTGCCATTGCTGATCGCAGCTCCCTCCTTTTGTATTTCTCCAATACCATGTACTATATTTTCTCTCTCCTTTCACTCTGACTCTGCTGTAGGGTCGCTGAGTAGCACAGCAGACAGATCCCTGGTCCTGGGGCCAAGAAGCCCTGAGCCCCCATGCCACCCCTTAGGCCCAGAATCCACCTGGCCCTATAGTCCTGGGCAGGCCTTCCAATCCCAGCCCCTTGCAAGAAGTAAAAAGGAAAATGTGTTATATCTGACTACTCTCACCCCATGGTCCATCCTCTCCTCCTTTATTCACATCCCACCCCTTCCCCCTGCTCCCCCCTCCTTCTTACTCCAGATGCCTATACCCCATTGAGTATATATGCTGTTTCCTCTCCTAGCCACCTCTGATGAGAGCAAAGGTTCCCTCATTCCCCCTTGCCTCCCCCTTCCATATCATTGCAATAGCTCATTATAATAAAAAAAATCTTATTATATGAAATATCTTGGCCTATTCCCCCTCTCCTTTTTCTTTCTAACATTACATTTCCCTTTTTTTTCTATTGACTCCATTTTTACACCATATTTTATCTTCGAATTCAGCTTTCTCCTGTGCTTCAACTATAAAAGCTCCTTCTACCTGCTCTATTAACTGAGAAGGTTCATATGAGTATTATCAGTGTCATTTTTCTATGCAGGAATACATGCAGTTCATTATCATTAAGTTCCTCATATTTCCCCCCTCTCCTCCAATCTCCATGCTTCACCTGAGTCCTGTATCTGAAGATCAAACCTTCTGTTCAGCTCTGGCCATTCCAAAAGGAACATTTGAAATTCCCCTGGTTCATTGAAAGTCCATCTTTTTCCCTGGAAGAGGACATTCAGCCTTGCTGGGTAGTTCATTATTGGCTGCATTCTAAGCTCTTTTGCCTTCTGGAATATTATATTCCAAGCCCTACAAGCTTCCAATGTAGCTGCTGCTAAGTCCTGTGTGATCCTGACTGCAGCTCCACGATATTTGAACTGTGTCCTTCTGGCTGCTTGTAATATTTTCTCTTTGACTTGGGAGTTCTGGAACTTGGCTATAATATTCCTAGGGGTTGTTTTTTTAGGATCTCTTTCTCGGGGGGATAGGTAGATTCTCTCCATTTCTATTTTGCCCTGTGCTTCTAGAATATCAGGGCAATTTTCCTGTAGTAATTCTTTGAAAATGATGTCAAGGCTCTTTTCCTGATCATGACTTTCAGGTATTCCAATAATTTTTAAATTATCTTTCCTAAGTCTGTTTTCCATATCAGTTGTTTTTTCAATGAGATAATTCACATTTTCTTCTAATTTTTCATTTTTTTTGGTTTTGAAGTATTGATTTCTGAATTCTGGTAAATTCATCAATCTCCCTGAATTCTATTCTTTGTCTGAAGGATTTGTTCTCCTCAGAGAGTTTTCTTATCTCTTTTTCCATCTGGCCAATTTTGCTTTTTAAAGCATTCTTCTCCTCAATAACTTTTTGAACTGGTTTATCCATTTGACCTAAGCTGGTTTTTAGCATGTTATTTTCTTCAGCATTTTTTTGGATTTCCTTGACTAAGCTGCTGACTTCATTTTCATGTTTTTCCTGCATCTCTCTCCCCTTTCTTTTCCCGGTTTTTCTTCCAACTCCCTCATTTGATTTTCAAAGTCTTTTTTGAGCTCTGTCATAGCCTGAACCCAATTTCTGTTTTTCTTGGAGTCTTTAGATGCAGGAGCTTGTGCTTCCTCATCTTTAGACTGAGTATTTTGATCCTTCTTGGGCTCATATGCAAAATATTTCTCAATGGTCTTCCTCTTGTTTCTCTGCTTGCTCATTTTCCCAGCCTGGGCCTAGTTTTGGGGTGCTTCCTGAGCTTTTGGGACACTCCTACAAGGGTCTCAGTGTGTGAGGCTCTGTCCTCCCTCCTGGTCTGTGAATGACCATAAGTGCCCCCCTCTGCCACGGGCTGAGGTGGGGGGAGGCCCTGCTGTTCTATGGGAGGGGCCTAGAGTGCTATCAGGATCAGAATGTGGTCAGAGCCCCAGAGTCCTGTTCCAGAGGCAGAGAACAGAGCTCTGCAGTCTCTCTTTACTCCCCTCCCTCAGCTCAATGGGCTCATGCCCTAGAGGCTCCTGCTTACCAGCTCTGCCTGCTTCTGTTTCCAGATCTGGGCTGCTGAAAGACCAAGCTGCTTGCTGTGTGCCCTGAGGGCTTGGCTCCACATGCTTGCTCTGGCAGAGGTCCCCCGCTGTTCCCCCACTTTGTGCCGGTGCTCCCCAGGGTGCAGCTCAGGAAACTCCCCTGCTGTTGTGAGCCACGGCTCCCAGTGCCCTGGGGCTGCCTCTGGGAGGCTGAAGTTCTTTGGCTCTGGCGGGCCACCCCTCTGGTGGGCCACCCCTCCGACCCCGGGGAGCAGAGCCTTTCTGCTTTTTTCCAGGTTACCTTGAGTAGGAGAACTGCCTCACTGGGTCCCTTTGTGGGTTCTGTCTCTCAAAAGTTTAGAGTCCTTAGTTTCAAGTTTTATCAGAGAGCGCCTAAGACTCGATCCCTTCTTGTAGCCATCTTGGCCCAAAATCTTTACCAAGAAAACACCAAAGGGGTTCATAAAAAAGTCAGACATGACTTAAACAACTGAAAAACAACAAATGATAGATTAAAGTACACAGAATCTAAAGGATACCAAAAGCAGGGGGGAAAAAGCTTTGACCTAATTAGAACAAAATAGATATGTCCAAGAAAATATCAAGTCCTTACGTCCTTACTTTTCAATCTAAATAAAAATTTTATAAAAAATTATTTACACACATAACAAAGATATCCTTAAAGGAAGGATTAGTGGGAAACAGCCATGTTTTCTCTAGAAGTATTGCACAATAGATACTATCTTTATTATAGCATATAATCTCTGGGGGTTGTTATTCTAATTCCCAGTCACTAATTCTTTCTATCATTTTAACAAGGGACCATATTCTAAATTCCATAGGAGATATTCATTAAATATTCCAAGCAACATTTCACTGTGCTGGATGCTTTTCAAGCTGATCTCATCCAGGGAATTTCCTTGATTAATTCCTTACACATATGACCTGTTCCTTAATGCTTCAGGGTTAGCATCATCTACAAGTCAATTGTAGACACTTCAACTTGCACTCGTGGGTTAAATCATCTTGGGAACAATTGCCCAAGAGTTAAGCTACTACTTGTATCTTCACTCCTAAATCCATAGTTCATACACCCCTCTCAGGTTTACTTCCAAATGGAGCACCTAGATAATCAGGACACAGGACCTCAGAGTCATTCTAACACTGGGTTGGATCAATTATGCTGCTTCTCAGTTCCTCAAAGGCTTCTCCTCTAGATCAACTGGTATGGTAAGGAGAACCTTGATGCTTTCCTTTCAAACCTCACAAGATTGCAGCCTATTAATTTTCAAATCTAATATTCCTTTACTCCAAGAATAATAAAGAGGCAAAAAAAAAAAAAAAAACAGAGGAGCCATGTTCATATGTCAGCCAAGGTGGGGAGTGGGGAGATAGGCAGTTAGCAGCAGAAGGTTGCTACTCTTATTACTACTACTTTTAATATGTACTTATTGCATTGCCACCAGGAAAGAGAGACAGTTCCTCCTTGTGCCTCATTTGTGAGTTCCCCACTCAATCAAAAAATACACAATAAGTAGACAGTGGTCAGAGAACATCTATGCATTCTCTGACCTGGGCATTAGGGTACCAGGAAAAGCAGGTTCATCAAATATTAAAGGGAGTCTCCTTTACATACTTCCAGGACAGGCTTTCACTTGCCAGTCTACCATTACTATGACACACATGGCAAAGATAGATTTCTTGGCAAACAATTAATGTCATTTCCTCCTACTGCAATCTCCCCAACCACCTCAGCATATTGGATTACCCCAAGAACTGCTCCTCAAATAATGAGGGACTAGGGCTCATCTATGTTACATTATAATTTGTTCTCTGATCTATGTATTCTTTAGGCTTAAATTACTTATTCTTCATTTAAAATGGAATTCTCCCTTCAAATGACCTTTATTGATAATATTTTATTGTGTAGTTGTCTATAAGAGTGTATTTTATGTTTCTACTTTTAAGCATTTATTTGAAGATTTTATGACAAAAATATGATCAATTTTTGTAGAGGAGCAATGGACAGTTGCAAAATATGAATATTCCTTTCTATTCCCATTCACTAATATCCAGGGATCCTCTTATATAACTTTTCTAAAATTTTATTCAGATCTTTAATTTCTTTTTTTTCTTTTTTGTTAATTTATCAACATCAAAATCCACAATTATTATTATTATTATATTTAATATAATTCAGGGGCCTATTTCTCCCTGCAATTCAATTAATTTTTTTCTTTAAATACTGATATGCTATGGATATGGGACAAATACAGGGTGTTCCAAAAGTCTTGGAACCTATTAAAGTTTATTAAAAGTTAAACTATTAAAGCTTAAAACTATCCTAAGACTTTTGGAATTCTATATAATAAACAGTTATTATTTTATTGTTCATGGTACTTTAAACATAATTTATTTTCCTTACTTATCTCTGTTAATCATATATTTATTTTTATTTAAATGAAATAATTGCCAGTTTTATTTTTTAAAAAATTTCACTTGAAGTATAATAAATCCTACCCTAGATATTCATTTTAACTGAATGTAAATCTTTTAATTATATTTTTCAATAGAATTGTTACAATGGTTTCTAATTCATTCTCTGTTTTATGGATATGCTCATCCTATTCACATCTGCTATATTGTTAATTTAGTATTTCTTTTTTATCACCATCCTTATACCATTGCTCTTTTAACTCCTTGCCACTTTTTTTTTTGCAAAGAGATAAAGATAAAAACATTCAGCATTTGCAAATTACTTACTCTCTGTAACACTTTAAGATACTGGGATTACAAAAGCAAGTCTTTCTTATTGGAATGTGATAATCATTTCACCATCATTTAGTCTCCTCATATTTCTCAAATGTTTCTGGGTATCTCTTGATTCTCAATTGTTTGTTATTTGCTTGTTTGTTGTTGTTCTGCATTAAAGGGTTTGTATTTTTGTTGTTTTTATTGAGTCTTCTCATATTAGCCAACTCTTCATGACCCCATTTGGGATTTCTATTGGGAAAGATACTGGAATGATTTGCATTTCCTTCTCCAGATGACTTTAGAGATCAAGAACTGAAGCAAAGAGTGTTAGTGACTTGTCCAGGATCATACAGCTATTTGAATGCATAAAGATGAGTCTTCTTTTTTCCAGGCCTGACATTCTATCCATTGTGCCACTTAGCTTCTTGGTTTGTCTTGAGCTCTAGTCTTTTGATCAACAAATGTCTTAAAATTATCCCTCCTATTAAAGGTCTATTGTTCTCCTTTGGGATTACACCTAATTTTTCAGGGTAAATTATTCTATTCTTGGTTGTTAAGTCATGGAATATTACATTTTAAGATCTCTCTCTCTCTCTCTCTCTCTCTCTCTCTCTCTCTCTTTTAGGATTTTTTTTCAAGGCAATGGAGTTAAGTGGCTTGCCCAAGGCCACACAGCTAGGTAATTATTAAGTGTCTGAGGCCGGATTTGAACTCAGGTATTTCTAACTCCAGGGCTGGTGCTCTATCCACTGCGCCATCTAGCCACCCTAAGACCTTTTCTCTTGAAATATCTTCTCTCCTAGTTTTAGTGGCCAAGTTTTATATGATCTTGATTGTATTTCCTTAGTACTTGAACTTTTTCTCATTGTCTACACTGATTTTTCTTTGATTTAAAAGCTCTGGATTTTGAATATGACATTCCTTGATAGTTTAACATTGTAGTTTTTTTTTAGGAAGTGAAAAAAGGATTATGCTTTCATTAGCCTCTCTGGTTCTAATAGATCTAAGAAGTTTCATTTTATTAATAGTTTGAAATTTCCTATACAAGATTTTTTAGATCATAGTTTTCAGGGAGTCTGATGATTTTTATATTGTTTCCCCTCAATTTGGTAAGAACCTTCTTTGCCTGTTTTTCCAAATAGTTTATATATATATATATATATATATATATATATATATATATATATATATATATATATAGTATTGATTGTTCTTTAAATATGAATAGAATTTGCTTGTAAATCCATCTGGCCCTGGGGATTTTTTCTTAGGAAGTTCATTGGTGGCTTGCTCAATTTCTTTTTTTGTATTTTTGCAAGGCAAATGGGGTTAAGTGGCTTGCCCAAGGCCACACAGCTAGGTAATTATTAAGTGTCTGAGACCGGATTTGAACCCAGGTACCCCTGACTCCAGGACTGGTGCTTTATCCACTGCGCCACCTAGCCGCCCCTCAATTTCTTTTTCTAAGTTTGGTTTAACACAACACTTTATCTCCTGACAATATTTTCACTAGCATTTCCCCCAACTTTCTCTTCCCTAATGTCCACCTTATAGCTTTCCTACCTTCCCTCAAGTTTCAACTAATCTTTCCCCTTCTACAAAAGGCCTTTCCTGATCCTTCTTAATTCTAATGCCTTCTCTTTGTTGAATATCTTCAATTTATCCTTTATATAGCTAGTTAAGCATTTTATTTCTTCTTCTATTAAACCAATATTTTTGTAGATATTTCATTTAGATTGACAAATTTATACACCCAAAGGGCAACAAAAATGTGCATACCCTTTGATCCAGCAATACCACTACTGGGTCTATACCCTGAAGAAATCATGAAAAAGGGTAAAAACATCACTTGTACAAAAATATTCATAGCAACCTTGTTTGTGGTGGCAAAGAATTAAGTGAATGTTCATCAATTGAGAATGGATTAATAAACTATGATATATATATATGTGTGTGTGTGTGTGTGTGTGTGTGTGTGTGTGTGTGTGTACATATGTGATGGAACACTATTGTTCTATTAGAAACCAGGAAGGATAGGAATTCAGGGAAGCCTGGAAGGATGTGCATGAACTGAGGCTGAGCAAGATGAGCAGAACCAGAATAGAACCTAACAACAACATGAGGGTGATGATTAACCTTAATAGACTTAGTCATTCTATCAGTGCAACAATCAGGCACAATTTTGGGATATCTGCAATGGAGAATACAATTATCTGCATACAGAGAGAGAATTATAGGGTTTGAACAAAGACCAAAGACCTTTAATTTGAATTTTAAGCTTTTGCCCTCCATGACCACCCCTCACCCCCATCTCCTCCTCCATTATAATAGCTTTATCATGCCTCTTTTATGTAGGATAATTCATCCCACTCAATCTCCCTGCCTTCTTTTTCCAGTGCACTTTTCTTTCTTATCCCTTTATTTTGGGGAGAAGTGTTATCCCATCAAAGTCACTTTATATTCCTACACTCTGATTATATATACTTCTCCTAATTGTTCTTATGGTAATAAATTTGTTAATAGTTACAAATACTATCATGCCATAGAGAAATGTTAACAATTTAACCTTATTGAATTTCTTATCTTTTCTCTTGTTTCTTATCTTTTTTGTTTCCCCTGATTATTGTATTTGAAGGTCAACTTTTTTATTCAGCTCTAGTCTTTTAATTAGAATAGTTTAAAGTCCTCTATTTTGTTAAATATTCATTTTTCCACTGAAAGATTATTTTCAAATTTTGCTGTTAGGTAATTCTTGGTTGTAATCCTAACTCCTTTGTCTTCCAGTTTGTCAATTCCACTGGTTCTTTAATATGGAAGTTCCAGATGATAGCTGAATTTTCTGGCTGCTTGTAACACTTTCTCTTTGATTTATGAGCTCTGGAATTTGGCTATGATGTTCCTGGGAGTTTTCCTTTTGGGAAGTCTTTTAGGCACTGATTGGTGGAATCTTTCAATTTCTATTTTGCCCTCTAGTTCTAATATATCAGGGTTTTTTTTTTTTATAATTTCTTGTAAGAAGTTGTCCAGGCTTTTTTAAAAAAAAATCATACCTTGTAGGTTATCCAGTAATTCTTCTATTATTTCTCCTGGATCTATTTTCTAGGTCAGTTGTTTTTCCAATGAGAAATTCCATATTTTTTCCTTTTCCTTTTTTATTTTGTTTTATATCTTGTTGGAGAGTCATCAAAATGAGAAATTTCATATTTTTTCTTTTACTTTTTTTATTTTGTTTTATATCTTGATGGAGAGTCATCAATTTCCACTTGTTTAATTTTAATTTTTAAGGAATTATTTTCTTCAATGAGCTTTTGTGCTTTTTTCCCCCCATTTTCCATTCCCAGTTCTATCAGTAAATTTTGGTATCTTTTCCCATGCTATTGACCTCTTTTTTCATTATTTTCTTGCATTGCTCTCATTTCTTTTCCTAATTTTTCTTTCACTTTTCTAATTTGATTTTAAAATTCTTTAATACTCTTCCAGGAAATCTTTTTCAGCCTGAGACTGAATTACATTTTTCTCTGAGCCTTCACATATAACCATTCTGACTCTATGGTCTTCTTCTATGCCTTCCTATCGCCATAGTATCCTTCTATAGTCAAGCTCTTATTTTGTATTGTGTTAATTTTTTACTGCCTTTTTTTGTGACTTGGAGTTTTTATGTGAGGTCCTGCACTGTCCCAAATTGGGTCTGTGGGTCTTAGTACTGGCTTTCACTGGACTTAAGAGCTTAGATGTTTGCTTTTTATGGAAAGTAGGCTTCCCTTTTGGCTTGCTATGGAGGGTGGGCCTCCCCATTGGTCTCCCCTGGGTGCAGAGTTTGGCTGCTGGGCTCTTCCAGGGAGTGTTCCTTGCTGCTGGCATGCTAGGTTAACAATCTTTTGGTGGCTGGCCCCGGAGGAGCAGTTTTATTGCTGATTGCCTGAGGGTGGGGATTTGCTCCTGGGTTGCTATAGGAACAGCATCTCTCTGCTGGTAGTCTCCAGGGGCAGAGGTCTTGATGCTGATCAGTCCCAGGGCAAGGCTTCAGTTCTGGTCAGCAGTTCTGGTCAAGTTCTCCCCTGTGATTTGTGTGGGGGTGGGGGAGAGGAAGGATTTAAGGCCTTACTGTGCTACTCAAACTGCTCATTTGCCTAGCAGACCATTGGTTTGCAGCAGGACAGGGCTGCCCCAGGCTAGGAGCCCAACTGCAGGTCCCCTTGCTATGAGCCTGGCTGCTCCTATTCTGACCAATTCCAAAGCAATTTCCTAGTTTAGAGGGGAATTTGGGAGGACTTCAGAGGGTTCCTTTCTCACTTTGCCCTCTTGGCACTGGAAGTACTAATCCAGAATATTCTTTTCTTTTCTTTTTTTTGCAAGGCAAATGGGGTTAAGTGGCTTGCCCAAGGCTACACAGCTAGGTAATTATTAAGTGTCTGAGACTGGATTTGAACCCAAGTACTCCTGAGAGGGCTGGTGCTTTATCCACTGTGCCACCTAGCCGCCCCCAGAATATTCTTTTTTAAAAAAAAAAGGCAATGTGGTTAAGTGACTTGCCAAAGGTCATACAGCTAGATAATTATTAAATGTCTGAGACTGGATTTGAACTCAGATCCTCTTGACTCCAGGGTTGTGCTCTATCTACTGTGCCACCCAGCTGCCCCCTCCAATATTCTTAAAAGAGATAAAACTATATTCAGTCTATAGTCATAATTCCCAAGGTCTTATGATGAGGCATACTACCATATCCTGATAGAAAGATGATGAACTCAAGGTGCAGAATGAGATGTACATTTTTGAACAGTAAAGGTGGGATATGTTTTTCTTGAATCTATACACTCAATATAAAGGCTTTGTTTGTCTTTCAGTTTGAGGAATAGAAACTAAGTTAGCCCTAAAAGGGAAAAGTAATAATAAAAATGGCTAGCATTTAGATGATACTTTGAGATATATGAAGCACTTTTTACACATCATCTAATATGAATCTATAGTAATCTTATAATGGATATATGATAGGGATAACTTCAATATATAGATGAATTATCTAAGGTCAGAAGGAGTTAAGTGACTTCCTATAGAATCACACAGCTTGTTGAGTATTTGAAGCAGAACTTGAAATCAAATATCATTGAAACATTTTTTTAATTCATAGAAAAACACAGAAAAAAGAATAGTAGAAAGTACAAACAAGAGTTTTTAAAAAGAAGATGTTGAATTCTTTATATACTGAAAAAGAAATGAAAGCTGTATTTAATGATACAGATCTATAGATTCATTACAATTTTTTCTATTTTTGTACATTGGAAGGCTTATCTTATTTGATTTTTTAGTTTAGAATTTTAAAAACTCTAAAAAAAGATATATATGGAAGAATCACACAGAATGAGAAGACATGAAGAGCTGCTAGTGGAAGGGACTAATACTCAGAGTTTACATAACAGAGTCATAAATATATTAAGTAATTGTTGTTCAGTCACTCAATTGTACCTGACTTTTTATGACTCAGGTCCTTCTATCCTCTATTATCTCTCAAAGTCAGTCCAAGTTCATGTTCATTGTTTCCACAACACTAGCTATCCATCACATTCTCTGCCATCCCCTTTACCTTTTGCCTTCAATTTTTCCCAATATTAGAATCTTTTCTAACAAGTCTCATCTTCTCATTATGTGGCCAAAGTATTTAAGCCTTAGCTTCAGTATTTGACTTTTCACTGGATAGACTGAATTAATTTCTTTAAATATTGGCTGATTTTAATCTCCTTCTTGGTCAAGGGTTTCTCAAAAGTGTGTTCCAGCCCCACAATTTGAAAGCATCAACTGTAGCACTTAGGTTTCTTTATAACCTAGTTCTCACAGCCATATATTGTACTGGAAAAATCAGAACTTTGATTATACAGACCTCTGTTGTCAAGGTGATGTCTCTACTGTTTAGTATGCTGTCCAGATTTTTGTATAGCTTTCCTTCCAAACAGCAAATATCATTTAATTTCATGGCTCCATTCCCTATCTGCCATGTATTTGATCCCAAGAATATAAAATTGAGCACTGTTCAATTTCTTCTCCTCCTATTGGTCAGGAAATGATGGGACCAGTTGCCAAGATCTTAGTTTTTTGATATTAAGCTTAAAGCCAGATTAAACTGATTTTTAAAAGAAGTATTTTTTTAAAGACGTAAACATGTCATTTTTTTGGTTTTTAGAAATAACTTATCATAAACCAAATAACATGTATAAAATTTTACAATCCAAACTATTTGTAGGGCTAAAAAAATCTTTTTAATTAAAGAGAAATTTTTTTCATAAGAAATTAGTCTAGTTTTCCACGTTGGAAAAAGAAAGTGGGTGAAAATATAATTAGAAATGCAATTGGTTGAGCATGTCTATGAATTCCTCCAGAACCACATATATCTTAGAGAGATGTCTCAGATAGACAATGAGTTGGGCACCAAATTAAATAGTAAGAGATGGGGCTGAATTATGTTAAATAAACTTATGCTTTCAATAACTACAATTTCTTTGGTGAGAACATTAAACCATCTCTTCCTGCACCCTGTCTACTGATACTTTTCTGTCCCTAGCTTCTGTAGTGATTGGGAACTGGATGTTGGTCTCCCCATCCCTTTTGTTTTGGGGCCTGATTATCTTGGGGTTTTTCTTCCATCCACAGTATGACAAATATTAGGCTTCCTTCTCTGGTAGTCTCCACTTGAACTAGGTTGAACAAATATCAATGGTCTGTTCCTACTAATTATAATAGCAATACCTCTTATTTCCACATTAAAGTCCTAGAGAAAGGAAGTTTTTTTTCCTATTTCAGGAAATAGATAGTGGGCAATGTGATTTGGCCATTCCATAAGCTGCATTTAAAAGCATAAGTTTGGTGACTTGTTCAGCAAATGGAAAGGCACAGATAAGACACTGAACAGTAACACACACACACAAACACACACACACACACACACACACATACACACACACACAGAAAGATGAATCCATTCACAGACATTTATTAAGGACCCAATTCATGTAATGTTATGTTGTGATTCTTTTTTAAATTCATTTATAAGATGATTAACAGTTCTTAATTATAAGCAAGTATGTTCTGATTATTTTTTATGTAATTTGAGAGAAATGGATTTTTAAAATAGTAAAATCTTTTCTCCTTGAATACTTTCTCCAAAGGTCTCAAATATTAATCAAAAATTATATAGCATACATATGAAAAAAGCCAATTATAATTTCAGGTTTGTCCTTTAGGATCTCATTTGTATTCTGCTTGGACTATACAAATGTAAAGTATATACTGCAGCTACTGCTGCTGCTTTTCTTTCTAAAGGAAAAAACTCTAACTTCACTCATTCTTGTATTAATATCACATATATTATAATAACTTATATCAACCTCTGAAAAGAAAATTCAAATTGAATCAGAGTGAAGGGAATGTGTACCATCTATGTTTTTACTAATAATTCTAGGCAGTTACATCAGCAAAACTATGAGGAAATGCTTATGC
Organism: Macrotis lagotis; assembly: GCF_037893015.1. Lineage (NCBI taxonomy): Eukaryota > Metazoa > Chordata > Mammalia > Peramelemorphia > Peramelidae > Macrotis > Macrotis lagotis. The sequence goes on along the minus strand of NC_133658.1, from coordinate 515,716,682 downwards.
ATGACCTTAATTCTCAAAAGTATCAGACATTTTATAATAATTGATTTTATAGCATAACACCAAATATTTATGAAACACTGAAGTCATCTCTCAATTTGGAAATAACATATATAGGGGATGGGGTTTTTTCCAACCAGTATAGTGATTTATTTATAACCTTTAAGCAGTACTTAGTAATGGGCATGCTATAGGACTCAGAACAAAGAGGAATGGGAAATTCTGTATCTGGTGAAAAAAATGGATTGTTAAGAGCATACATGTGAAAAAGAAGGCAGAGGAAGAAATGTTTAACAAAAGAAATCTAGGCTTCTCAATTACATTGTAATTGGTTAAAAAAACTAATTCTTTTTTGGGGAGAAAGGGTGTGTATCTGTAGTTTCAATGACAGCATCTTCTTCCACCCATTCAAATATGCTACTCATCCTCATCTATAACTCATAGTCTCTTTTTTTTTTTAGTTTTTGCAAGGCAAACGGGGTTAAGTGGCTTGCCCCAGGCCACACAGTTAGGTAATTATTAAGTGTATGAGGTCGGATTTGAACTCAGGTACTCCTGATTCCAGGGCCAGTGCTCTATGCACTGAGCCACCTGGCCGTCCCTATAACTTTATAGTTATATATATATATATATATATATATATATATATATATATATATATATATATATATATATATATAGTTAAAGAGTTTCATAGGAGAAAGGAGGGGTTAAGTGACTTTGGTGCAATCTTTCACCTAAAAAGTATCTGAGGCAGATCTTGAATCCTGCTCTTCACCAGTTAAAGGTACACTTTCTATCCATCATACCAAGACATCAAATTGATCTTTCTTTTGTTCTTCATATCCAGCACTCCCCCCATCTCAGAGCCTTTGTGCCAGCCAACCCCAACCTCACCCCCACCTCCATATGTCTGTACTGTACTCCAACCTTCACTTCTACTTTTTCGAAATCCTTTCCTTTGTTTAAGAAACAACTCAAGTACTATTTATCCTTTTCTGGTTCACTCCCAACTGCTAGCACCTTCTTGGCCCAGCTACCCTAGCCTGAAGTATCTTGCATTTATTTTATATTTATTTTTAAATGATTATGTAGACATCTATTCCTAAAACTTCTCCTACAGGAGTAACAATTCTGTCTAACTAGAATCAGGAAGAATATATGTGAGTTCACTGGTACCTATGAATATCTATAAGTGATCTTTGAAGAAGGATGAGAAAAAGATGAGGAGAAATTTGCTTCTTGTTAGGATTCTTCTCTCAACTCTTATTTTGTAGAGGGTGTTCCCTTCCTTCATTATTCTGTAATAACAGAACACAATCAGTACCTACTCACTTGATATAGTCATATAATCAATCCATCCATCCATCAATGAATGGGCCCAAAGTGCAGTATGAGTTTATGAATCCAAATGATCAGCTAGGTGGTATAGTGGATAGAGTGCCAGATATAAAGTCATCTTCCTGAGTTCAACTCTGACTTCAGACACTTGTTAACTATGTAACCTTTATCAGGTCACTTAACCTTATTTGTCTCAGTTTCTTCATCTATAATATTAACTGGAAAAGGAAATGGCAAACCACTTCAATATCTTTGCCAAGAAAACCCCAGATGGGGTCACGACTGAAAATGACTAACAACAACAAATATGAATCAATCAAGAGGATTACAGAACCTTGATCACTAGATAAAGGTAATTTTCATCATATAGGATACATCTTGTGATTAAGTTGCAAGTATGAGTAGCTCTTAGAGTTTATCTGTAAAAGAAGTAATTCTTTCCAATTTTAAAGATTTGAAACTTGAGTGCTTTGTTGGAGGTAGGCTCTTTTCAATGTTAGAAAGCAACAAAGAGGAAAGGGGGGGATTTTCTCTCTTTTCTCTGCACCTTTCATTGACCATATCATCTGAGCTCTAGAGCAGTAAAAAAAAAGAATCATCCAGAGATAGCAATGCGTATCACAAGATACATTATACTTCCAACTGTTGGAGAATGAACTGGGAAAATCCTTTTATCTATGTTAGAAGATCTCAGGAAACACTTAACAGAACTATTAGTTATTTATATCAGTGTCTAATGGGCAGTCCAGATTCATCACCATTTAGTAATGCTACAAAATAAAAATGGGAAGATACCACTGTGTTCCTAATAGACTCTGAACAAAAGAATTAAAGTGAATATAGCACATAATCCCAAGAATTCAATGTGCTCTTGTTTGTTTGTCAGGCAACCAATGATTTTCAATATTGGATTTATGCATTGGGTTGTTACCAGATTCCTATGAGAAAACAAAACAAAACAAAACAAAACAAAAAGCACAAGAAGAAGACAGTTTTCATTCATTAAGCTGGATTTTAACAATTCAAGTCTATGCCTCAAGATATGTCACCTAACATTTTCCACACTGGTGGAGAAAGTATTTGGGAATATGAATGATTTCAAAATATTGGTAATATAGATGAACTCATTTTGAAAGAAGAAAAACTGATAAAATATTAGCCATGCCAGGATGGGCTATTCTGAATTGCCATTTGCAATATCTGTTAAACAAGTAAGTTGTTTAATATCTCAGCAAGTAGGGAGCACTAATCCAGAGAAAACAGGAGCTATCTTTGAAGTGTCAATGTCCCAGGAAATTATAAGATATAAGGCATTTCTAGAATTTAGATGTTATTATTATAAACCTATAGAGGATTATACTTGTTACTAAGCCACTGAATGATAATACTCAAAGATCTATAACTGAAAAGATTAAAAAAAACCAAAGTTGAAAAAATGAACAAGTTTTTATAAGACTAGCTCAATTGTCTCACACATGTACTTGGCTTCTGCAGTGCTAGACAAGCCTTTGTTCCACATACAGCTGCTTGCTTGGAAGGCTTAGAAGCAGAATTGTACCAAGAGAGTATTACCATCACAATTTGATTGCCCACACTAGCAGAGTGGTGATATTGAAATTCATTATCTTGTGCATAGGACTCCTGTGTAGAGACCTTTCTCTTTGAACAATCATTGAAGAACTCTAAGATTCTGTATATGAAGCTAAATTTCAAGTGTGAACTGATAATAGTCATATTTTAACTAGTGCCAAATTGGACACTGTTTGCCAAGGATGAGAAAAAGTATTGACTAATTATGATTTCAGTGTACTCTATAGACCAGGAAAACCACATAGACACTGTCCCAAAGAAATCAAAACTGTAGGAATATCTAAGGAAGCATAAAAAGAATATAATATGGTATCTATTCAACATCCACTGGTAGTGTATCTGAGAGCTTGCACTTGTACCAGACTGTAGCAGTGTCTGTAACTTTGTTTCATTATCCACCTTTTTGTTTCATTGGTCTATGGATGATCAGTGGAGTGGGCAGATGGCTGGTGAAGGGCTTTGAGAAGTAATACAAACTAATAAGTGAAGCACTGATGCTTAACCATTGAAGTGACTCTACCTAGGAAAACAACTTTCTGCTCAGAAGTTGTCAGTTGTACAGTGACATCTTGCAAGAGATTGTAAATGTTGACAACACAGCTGGTATTACCCAGAATTTACTGATTTATGGCCATGATTCTACGTGATGACTCCAGGTATTTGGGTCAATAACTCTGGAGTCAGTAATGGACAAATTTTCCTGACCTAAGATGACTCCAAATGTGGGAATCTTGTGGGAGACTTTTACAGAAAACTACAACTTACTCTTGCTGCATTCTTAGATTGGATTAAAGATTTATGAGCTGCTACCCAAACTAACAGAAAATCAAATAGAGATTTAATTAAATTTCAGAAAAGGAAATAGTACTAGTTATTAAAATAAAAAAACTACCACGGTGGGGGGAGGAACAATTCATGATACTGATGACATAAAAATTTCAAAGTATAATTAATCCCATATCTCACAATAATTCTCAGAAATAAAGAAAATGCCACACTTTTTTTATGAGACAGTCCTAATACTTAAATAATGGAAATATAAGCAAAGAAAAAGAATGATAGAACAATTCCATTCATGAACATGATTCCAAAATTTTAAGTACTTAAATTTTATACTAAAAGTTTGTAAAAGTACTATGGTAATTTATTTTTAAAAAATCATTCATTATGACCAATTTGGAATTATATCAGGAATGCAAAGGTTGTTCAAAACTCACTAAACAATCAACATAATTTAAAAATTAAAATCCAAAACATCCCACAATGTATAATTATTCCAATATAAGCTTAAAAAATCACTGACAAAGGGGTGGCTAAGTGGCACAGTGGATAGAGCACCAGCTCTGGAGTCAGGAGTACCTGAGTTCAAATCTAGCCCCAGATACTTAATAATTACCTAGCTGTGTGGCCTTGGGCAAGCCACTTAACCCCATTCCCTTGCAAAAAACCTAAAAAAAACAACCACTGATAAAGTATAACATACATTTATGATAAAAACTCTATAGTATATAGCCACAGAGGGATCTATTTGTTATGCAGTATCCATATAAAACCAAAAGTAAATATTATATGCAAGAAGACAACATTGGGGGGGGCTTCCCAATAAATACAGGAGTAAACAAGTCTATCCCCATTCCCCTCCATTATTTGATATGGCTTTAAAAATACTAGCAATATCAACAAGAGAAAGAAATTAAGGCCATAAAGATAGTCATAGAAGAGATTAAAACAATCCTTATTGTTGATCACAAGTTAAATTTCTTAGAAAACCCTAGGGAATCAATAAAGAAACTTTATTGAAAAGTTACAGGCTAAAAAAATCAATACAAAAATTAATAGTATTTTAAAATAACAGCAACAACAAAATTCAAAAGATAGTTAAAAATAACTATAAAATACATTAAATATTTTGGAGTCAGTAAGTCAATAATAAGCATTTTTGTGCTAGACACTGAGAATACAGAGAAAAGCAAGACACTCTCCTCTATAGAAGAGCTTACAATCTATAGTCAATTTAAAAAAAAACATGCTCAAACAAACTGTTCATTGACTTTGGTATTATTATCATCATTTTTATTATATCAGCCAGTCACATACACTAGACATTTCTCTGGCTATATGTTACTCTTTAAAGAGTAACTTCTTTCCCCATTGCCACCACCTGGAATTTCTTTTTTTTCCCCCTAAACTATCAAAGGGATATTTTATATAGTTAGAGAAAAGAACAGCAAAATTCATTTGGAGGGTAAAAAAAATCTAGAGTATCAAGGGAAATGATGAAAAAAACTTAAGAATGAAGAGAAAATAGCACCTATGAATTTCAAACTATATTATGTATCACCCATCAACATCATTTAGAGTAACTTATATAGCCAGAGAAATGTCCAGTGTATCTGACTGGCTGATATAATAAAAATGATAATAATACCAAAGTCAACAGTTTCTTTGACAAAGTATAACTCAAAGGCTGCAATGACCACAGACTGTTACAAGTTTCTTCAGTCTGTCTTAATATACCATTGGACTTAGAGGTTAGTGGTACCTTCAACACAGTAGGAAGGATAGTAAAGGGGCAGACTTGAGGGTGGAAAAGATAATTCTGAGTTGAAAATATTGAATTTGAAATAAAGAACAATTCCTAGACTAAATACATACAGCTTATAAATATACCTTCCACAAGAATAACTACCCAGAAAGAACCAGTGGCTATAAAAACTCTCCTTCCTTCCCCATTGCCACCACCTGGAATTTCTTTTTTTTTTCCCTAAACTACCAAAAGGATACTTTATATAGTTAGACAAAAGAACAGCAAAATTCATTTGGAGGGTAAAAAGAAATCTAGAGTATCAAGGGAAATGATGAAAAAAAGTTAGGAATAAAGAGAAAATAACACCTATGCATTTCAGACTATATTATGTATCAACCATCAACATCATTTAAAGTTAATTAAAAACAAATAAGATGACCAATGAAACAAAATTTAAAAAAGGAAGAATGAAAAAATAATTGAACTCAAAAAATCCCAAATATAAATTACCTGGGAGCAAATTCCCAATTTATACATTTTAGTCTGGCTAAAATTAAATTTAGACATCTTAAACCATATTCCACAATTAATTCAAAATGGACAAGTGATCTGAATATTAAAGATTATTCCATAAAAAATTTTAGAAGAGAAAGAGATTATATAATTTCCAAATTTATGGAGAGAGATAAATAACCAAACAAGGTATAGAGGCAAAAACCAAACAAAATAAATAATTCTGATTATGTTAAATTGAAAAGCTTTTTCACAGATAAAATCTAGGATATGAAGTGGTTGGTTTGGAAAATATTTGTATCAATTTGTATCAATTATCTTTGATAAAGGTTTGATACAAAAGATATATAAACAACTAATAGAAATAAATGAGACCAAAGTTCATTCTTCAAAAAACATGCTTCAAAGAAAAGGAATAAACAATTCTCAAAAAGGAATAAACAATTCTCAAAAGAATTTAAAACAATAAGCAAACAGATAAAAGAATGTTCCAAATTACTAATAATAAGAGAAATGCACATTTTTAACAACCCTAAAATTCTGCTTCACAAACAGAAAATTGGTGAAGATGATAAAAGAAATAAATAGTCAATATTGGTGGAGTTGTGGAAAGCCAGGTTCCCTGTGTATTGTTGGTGAAATCATTAATAAGATTATTCAAATAATTCACTAAAATCTCCATAATTTATGACCTAGAGATTGCACTGCTAAGTACATGCTCCAAGGAGGTCACTAACAAAAATTAAGGCTCTATATATACAACAAAATATTTATAACCATACTTTCTATAGTATTAAAGAACTGGAAACAAAGTAGGGAAAGGAAAAACTGGCACATGAATGTAAAGGAGTATTATTGCACTGCAAAAAACAATGAATATGATGACTTTAGAGGAGAATGTAAATATTTAAATAAACTGATACAATGTATAGTAAGCAGAACCAGGTAAACAATATATACAAAATTTACACCAATGCAAAAGGAAGGTACAAGATCAATAAACCAATGAAAATTAAATGCAAAATTATAATGACCAAAGTTGCCCCAGCAGAAGATATTTTAGACAATTTCCTGAGGTGAGAGTTCAGAGGTGATGAACACTGCATATACTGTATCAGATCTTTTTTTATGTATTGATTGATTTTTGCTGAACTTCATTTTTTTTAATTTCATACTTTTGGTTTTTTTTAAAAAGATATTTGTTATAAAGCAAGACTCCGGAAAAGGGAACAAAAAGAGATATGAGGGAAATGTAGTTATGTTGTAGATGATTAAATAAATCAATTGATATCCATTTCTTCCCTTTTTCTGTGAGCTATTTTTTTATTTTGCTTTCTATTTGTATCTTCAGTGCTAAGTGTAATGCTTTGCACATGATAAGTATATTTTGGCTTTGAAGAGTGTACTGATGACCTAAAACAGAGATATCCATGTGAGAGTCAGAAGAAACCTCTATTGGGAGAAGACATTTTATTCTGCACCTGGGTGGGAACAGTCTCTTTGTATTGGTTGTAGAGCCAGAATAGGCTGCACTTTTATTAAAAAAAAACAACAACAACAACAACAACAAACAGGGGCGACTAGGTGGTACAGTGGAGTCAGAAGTACCTGAGTTCAAATCAGGCCTCAGACACTTAATAATTACCTAGCTGTGTGGTCTTGGGCAAGCCACCTAACCCTATTGTCTTGCAAAAGCTAAAAAAACAAAAACAAAAATAAAAACAAAACAAATAAACAAAAAACAACTGGATTGGGGCAATCATATTCTCTCACTATCCAGTGGGTTCCAGTAAGGGTCTGAGTTACCATGCACTAAATTGGATGGGGAGAAGGGCTATTTTCTGTCTCTCTTCCCTTAGGCCCAATGGCCCTGAGAAATGGGCTTGGGATTTTGATCTCTTTCATTTGCCCTTTTAGGTCCTAGGGAAGAAAGATGGGAATGGGAGGAGGGAGTGGAAAACTCAGATTCAGGAATTCAAGGCAGTGGGAACTTGAAGCCTGATTTTGCTTCTAGTCTAGCAGGGGAAGTTCTCAAAAGCCAGGGTCCCAGGATGCACATCTAGGGTGGGCTTTAGATTTGCAACTTAGTAAGAATGATACTGTTAACCTCATGGGCCTCTAACTGATGGGTGGCCAGAGCCAACAAAGTGGGTCAGAGTCTGCAAACAGAAATTTAATTCATTTCAGAGAGAGGAAAATAATGTTTGCAAGTGGAAGCTCCCCTTTCTAAGAAGGAGGGCTTAATACTTCTGAGGTTGGGGCAATTTATATACACGAAAAGGGAGGGACCTCAACACAATCATTCTGAGGTCTTTAGACCTCATGGATGGCATTCTTGGATTACATAGGTATTCTTGGGTCCCATGGGAATAGTCACAGTCTCAGGTCTTGGGGATTGTGATTAGTCTGTGATGAGTTGGATGCAAGGAACACGGATTTGTGAACAGGTGATGGATAGCCCTGGGAAAGAGGGGGAGCAAAATCCCTCAGTGAACCCCTGGTGCTGGTTCAAACAATACACTTTGCCAGAGGGTGAGGTCATGCAGAGCACAAAGGATTATTGTTATGGCAAGCTCTGGGCACAGCCTGCTTGCTAGGCCTTAGCCCGGGGAAATAGGGCATCTCCAAAATATGTTGACAATATTATTTTGGAAATGAGTTAAACTGTGAACCTAATTCTTCTCTCCTCCCCAGACTATGTTGATGATGGGCATGGGGTATGATTAAACATACTTCTCCTTGCCCAAAAATGTTGAGAAGAAATGATCTTATATTACTATTGAATAAATATTCTTTATAAAAAAGTTAATTTGATAATTGACTCACTGGAGTTCTGGGGATCCTTAAAATTGACGGAACACAATCACTTGGATCTTGAACCAATGGTAGAGACTAGATTCTTCCTAAGCCCCTTTAAGAGTATTAGAGAACATGAGGGTGGAGAGATAGGAAGTATTGTGATATTAGTGCTTAATAAAATAAATGCTTTTTCATTCATTCATTCATTCATTCATTCATTCATTCATTCCTGAGGCAGGTTTGAAAGGAAAACCATTTCTCCTAGGAAAAGAACCAAGAATATGGACTAGAAAGCAAGTCACAACTGGGGAGGGTAAGAAAGAGTGGTATCATCTACACATAGGTGAGAGCCAGAAAGAAAGAGTAATATGATTCCCAAATTCTTATGAATACCAGAATAAAATCCCTCCCCTATGCAACTATAAGGAACTCAATCTCCATGTGCTTAGTGAAGGGTTTTCCCATTTTCTTCCCAGGTCTTAAACAACTTTGGAATCTATCCTTTAAGTTAGGAAAATTGGCATTATTAGAATACCTGAGTGTTGAAATTTAATTTGTGTGATAATGCTAGCAGAACAAGTACACATAATAAGATTGCAATTTGAATATTTACTATGGACTATAAACCACATTTTATATATATGACAAATGCAAAATGCAGTTTTTAATAACATTCAAGAAAATATAAAGGAGTTACATTTTAGTCAGATAAGAAACTATGATAAAGTTACATAATAACATGATTATAAAGATTGTTAGGAAATAAATGAATAATATTTTTTAAACATTTCTTGAACTACTACTGCTCAGGAAAGATCTATGCTGCTGGCATAATTTTTATATTAGTGAAAATTGTGGATTACATTGCTGAGGCAAAAATAGAAGTATTGCAATTTTTTTTACCTTCTCTATATAAGATAGCAATCATGCCACTTGTCTGTTTCCCATTTCCTATTCCAGAAGGCCCTTACATAGAACAGTTATGAGGAAGTTATCACAGATATATGGAAGGGCCATTTGCTTGTTTCAGTGAAGATCACCTGCCCCCAAAAGTCTATACCATGCAGACTTGCTGGGTTGAAAGTGTATGCCCACAGGGGAGGGACATTATCCTGATCTCCCTAAGTTCCTGTGGGACTTTTGTAGTGAAGCAGCAGTCATGAGGAAAGTCAACAGAAGAACCCTCTGGGCGTTCTTGTGGAGCTGCCTCTATGTTGCATGACTAGGACTATTTCCTTTTGACTGTTATGTGCAAGTAGGAAAAAAAATCATAGGGTGCTGACAATGAGAAGTCTTAAACCAGAACTACAGTACTGATGAACTCAAATTGAGAATTGCTGGAGTTGGTGACCAAATGAGGGCAGTGAGAGGGTAGAACCAGAATACTATGGGGTGAATCACACACACACACCAGTTCACAAGACCTTCCCCTCCTCTCTTCCTGGAGTTTTATCATTTACTTTCTTTTTTCCTTTCAGATCTGGCGGGAGGAGAGATGTAAATAGGAGAAAACTATTTATGTCCTCTCAGCAAAAGTCAAATTAAGTTGCATTTGGACACATTTCTTTAATTGTGGCTTCTCATTTCTATAATATTTGAAGCTTACTAAAAAAACAGATATCAGCTAACATTAGTTTTTCTAACTATGGATGTGTGGGATGGAACTGAAAGGAACCAAATCAAAACAATGGGGAAAGTTTTGGGGTTTTTTTCCCTTCGGGTGCAGTTTGGGAGTTTCTTACTAATTAATTTTCTAGGGTGCAAAGACAGACAGACAGACGGAAGGACAGATGGACACACACAAACGCAGAGCTGCTTAATGGGATATTGGAACATGCCCAGATTCCCCAACAAGGGGGGGGCCCTACTTCTCTCTGTTCCCACACAATGTGGCTCTATGAGGTCAGAATAAGCAGTGACTTTAAAAACTGCCAGCCTGGAACAACCTTGAGCTTTCCTTTGAGCTCTTTCCTCCTGAGACCAGAGAATGAAGATTATACACAGCTCATCCTTAGAGAAGGTGGCATAAACCAAGGTGGGGGGAGGGAGAGATGACATCCCTCTCCCCCCCTTTTACCACTTAACTGAGAAATGGGTCTGGAGGTGTTTGTCTCTATTCTGTTTCCTATATCCATCTCAGGTTCAGGTGCAAGTAGCAATCCCCACTGGACCCAATGAATTGAGCCATGGCAACAATGGAGTATTCTAGGTGAGATGTAGCCAGTGAATTTGGCAGAGGAACCTAGAAAAAGCCAGAGTACCTGGGACTCAAGACTCAGGAGGGCTTTGGACTGAAACTTGGGATTGTGATCTATAGGAACTAAGCTAAATCCTCCTCCCCAAATACTGAGGTAGTATAGAAAGGGGATTAAACTCCATGTATTGGAGGCAAAGTGTATATTTGCTCTTTTGAAGTAAATCTTTGTTTCTAAAAGGTAGTAATCTTTGTGTTTAAATGGAATTAGGGTAGTGGAGCTTATTCCCTATAATTGGGAAAACCCTAGGAAAGGACTGGAACCAAGCAGAGAGTCTAGACACACCCCTCTAAGGTTCAGACCACATCTAACCTTCAGACAATGGGGACCAATATCTCATTCTACCAGATTGAATCAGCCTTAGTACCCACATTTCATAAATGTTCTCTGCCTTTCTTATTGGACCTTCTCGTTGAGGGCTGGGGCCATGAACTCCAGTCTGTATGTTCAAGTAGGGGCCCAGAATAACCCTCTCCTTGTTTCCCACCAACTTCATTACTTTTAGACTTCTGTGATATACTTTTCTTCAGTTTGTATATGTGTAGGAGTATAATATGTACTACACACACACATACACACACACACACACACACACACATGCGTGCATATACAATATCATTGCAGCTATATACTACAGAATTGAGAATACTTCGACCTAGTGGCTACATGGAAGTAGCTATCTCTTGAGCCTATGAAACCTTACAGTAAACTTTGCTAAAACTACAGTCTTGAGTGTCTCATGTGATTACTTTCTGTACTTCTAGACTAGAGAGATAGACCACAATGGGAATATCAGCACATTGACTGATATTCCTCATATATATGAGGATTATATATATATACATATATATGAATATATATATGAATATATATATATATATATTCCTCATATATATGAGGAATATCAGTCTCTCTCTCTCTCTCTCTATATATATATATATATAGTCATATAACATGATTGATGATAGTCATCATGATGATAGTAATATAATGAATTAAATTGAATATTTTTATTTATGCTGTAGATTTTTTAAAATAATCAGCATACTCTATAATCCTTTGCTATTATGTCAGCCTTTCAGATCAATAGTATCTGTTTGGTCTCAAAGAATGTTTAAGTTCACCATCATCTCAGTTAATATACATTAAAAAATGAGGAAAAACTAAAAAAATAGATTTTTGACATGAATTAAACCTCCATATTCTCAGACAACAATTCCTTTGAACTTGTTAAGTTACAAAATCTTACCAAGTTGTCTGAGAGGTTAAGTGCCTACAATCACAAAGTAAATTTTAGAGATAGGTATGAGTCCAGATCATTATGGCTTTAGTAGGCAATGAACTATGCTATATTGCTTTATAATATGAATTTTTTTCTAAATTTGCAACAGTTTATTGTCACAAGTTTATTGATTTAGAATCTAAAAGTACCTTAGAGAGCAGCTAGTCCAATTTCTTCCTTTTACTTATGAGGAAAATGAGGATAAAAGAATTTTTTAAGTGATATGTCCAAAGTTATACAGGTAGTAAGAGAACTTGAATTTGAAACCACATCTTTTGATTCCCAATCTAATTCTCTTCCCATTGAAATAATATGTCTATATTCTAGAACAATTTAAAAGATGTTTTTGTTTTTAAAATAAAAAAAATTGAACAGATACAGTCAATACAATTGCATTGATTTAAATGAAATAGAATAATATGATATTCTAAATCCAGTACAGTGTTCATTGATTGAGAAATGGCTACCTCAATTGTGTACATAAATATAATGTAATATTACTGTGTTGTAAAATATGATGACTGTGAAGAATTCAAGGAAGCAGAAAAATATGTGAATTGATGCAAGTGAAGTGAGCAGAGTCTACACACAGAGACATATACACACATACATATATATATATATATACATATATATATATACATATGCATTCAAAGATTATAAAATGGAAAGAAAAATTGAAGCCTAGTGTTGTATAAATATAATGACTAAATTTGGGAGAAGACTATGGGCACTGAACCGTGATACACTGATTGTTATTAGCTGAATCTAAGTTCTTTTTCACTGGCATACAAAATGTCACAAAAGTTTTAGTACAGTTTTAAATTTTAATCTTAGAAATATAAATTCTACAAATAAAAATCCCAACAATATTTGAAAGGATGATTATTTAACTTTTTAAAATTAATTTTCAACAGAACCACCATCTTGAGTTATACATTCCTCTAGATGATTTTCCAACTTTTAAAAAACTTTCATAAGCTGCATCTCAGTGACTGAAAAGATTGCATTTGCAATCTTGGCCCTAACATCACCCAAAGAAATTTTCTTATGTATGTGACATAATGGGACCCCACAAGAAAAAAGTCTAATGAAGATAAATTAGGTGGCACAGTGGATAGATCATTGGCCCTGGAGTCAGGAGGAACTGAGTTTAAATCTGGCCTCAGAAACTTAATAATTACTTAGCTGTGTGACCTTGGACAAGTCACTTAACCCCATTGGTTTGCAAAAACCTAAAAAAATGGACTTGGACCAAACTTGAAAATTTTCCACCTGTGGCAGCAACAGAATTCTCCCTGACTCTCAGAGGGGTCTGCCTCAGAAGCTGGCTATGATCATTAAAATATGTATAGGAAAAATATTTATATCTTTACTCACTTCTAGATTGGGGAGGATAGAGTAGACTTGATTTGAGAGTAAAAAAAAATCTAACAAAAAAAACCAGTGCATGCTCTAAGTAGGTCAATATGATCTAGGACAAAAAAGCTCTTGACTAGGAGTAAGAAAAACTAGGTTCTAACCATCTAATTCCAACCCTTACTATGTGATCTTCACTTCTCTGTCCAATAGGATCATTTTGTGTAAAATGAAGGGTTTGGACTCGTGTTCTCTTCTAGGACAGAAATCTCATGTTAGCACAGATGAATTTTCATAAAGACCTTCTGATTTGATATTAGAACATGATAGATTCCCAGTCCCACTCAATAACTCATTGGAGATATTCAAAGAGACCTTTCTCTAAGAAACTAGTCTTGATGTGATTCTGAATTCTTACTTTTTCTTGGTCTACTCTACCTAAATCAAATACTTTAATTCTTTCTGTGAAGCACCTTGGGAATTTTTGATTTAGTGTAAAGTTATTTTAATTCTACAGTTATATTCATTCCATTTCATTATATCTTACTGAATAACAGAATGTTTGATCTGATGGAAAAGGAAGTGTAAATCTCAACAGGGACCAGAAAATGCCATGTTTCTGTGTCATCACTTCAGAAAAAGTTCTAAATAGGAAAGTTTTACAATATTTTCCCATCCACTTAGCACTGGTGAGGCAGTATAGCCTATTGAGGAGCAGAGCTGGCCTCAAAGGCAGGAAGACAAAATTCAAATCCCTCCTCCGAAGGTACCAACTCCATGGCCCTAACCAAGTCACCAAGTCTCAGTCTGGAGGTCAGAGGTGTTAAATATGCAATCATGGGAGTTTCATAGGGCACCACATTCCTAAGGGTTGCTGAACCAGATTAAAAATATGATAAAATCTGACTGGGAAATATAAAAAAATCAAAAATACAATTGGTAGTGTTATATGAGAACAGCTAGGCAGAGCAGTGGATAGGGCACCAAACCTGCAATTAGGAAGACATGAGTTCAAATCCAGTCTCAGACTCTTACTGTATGACCCTGGCAGGGTTTGCCTTAGTTTCCTCATCTATAAGATGATCTGGAAAAGGAAATGGCAAACCATTCCAGTATCTTTGCCAAGAAAATCTCATATGGGATAACAAAGAGTCAGATATGACTGAAACAATTGGAAAATAACAATACAATGTTTAATATATGGTTTTCTAAGTCAATATGTGACCTTCTGTAGGATTTAGTGCCCTCTTTCTATGTGAGTTTGACACCATTTTTCTAAGCAACTCTCTAAAATTAAGAGTTGCAAAGAAGGTGATGACCTACATTGTGGGAGAGAGTTTCCTCCCTCAAGAATTTCCTGTACAACAGAAATCACAGGTCCAGGCCCCAACCATTTATTTAACTTGTTGTTCAGTCATTTTCAGTCATTTCTGACTCTGGAATCCCATTTCTTGGCATTGGAGTAGTTTGACATTTTCTTCTTCAGTTCATTTTATACCTGAGGAAACTAAGGCAAACAGAGTTAAATAATTTGTCCAAGGTCACACAATAAGTGTCTGAGGACAGATTTGAGTTCAGGAAGATGAGTCTTCCCAACTCCAGGTCTAGTACTTTAACTACTGTACACCCCAGCTGCGCCCCATATACTTAGTATTATATGTCTAAACTCTAGAAAAATTATCCTAGTCACTGATTTTTCTAAAGACTTTGACAATTCCACAATTGCTCTATCATCTATCTAATCTGCCACAGGGACTGGTGAAAAACAGCAGAGGCAGAAAAACCAAGTCACTTGCTAAAAACAGTATGGTTTTTCTTGAGCAAAGACTCTGGGTCAACTGAATTCAAGCATCAGTCACAAGCAGTGCCACACTCTGGAAAGAGCTCTTCCCTCCACCCCCCAAAACCCCTCAAAGAATAGTGGTTTTGTGTGATTGCTGTGAAAAGATCTTTTATTTGGGCATCAGTCTTTTCAATTGCAACCTCACAGAAACAATGTAGTCACCTTTAGTAGGTGTACCTATAGTAAGTGGTCACCTTGAAATACCCAAGTCAACAATTTATCATTAGATCTCTAATTAAAAAATGAAGAAGCATTAAGATAACTGAAAAGAAATTAATTACTTTATATAATATTTTATAGTGTAACTTTGGGATTTATGGACAAAGAGTTGGGGGGAGAGATTGAACTGATGGAGGAATAATGCTCATACTCATACTACCAACCTCCAATCTCCTTGTCCCCCCTTCTACCCCACCTAGGCTCTTTTGGTAAAGGGACTTATGTATAGAGAATTGAAAAATATGAGTAGTGGAGCAAACCAAACAAGCAGAGACTATCTCTGGAAGAAGAGGAGAACATCATCACAAGTGAGAAAGTTGCAAAGTGAGAAGGGAAAGTAGATATCAGAAGCATGAGGTGAGCATGGAACTATGAGGAGCAGATAAATAGGTTGAGTTAACATCAGATGCAGTGAGTGAGTTGAGACTGCCGCAAGGACAGAAAGTACAAGATACTGATGTAAGATATAGATATTTTCCCTTCCTTCTTTCTCTCTTTCCAGAGTGAAATAAATGACTCTTCTGGATTCTTTTCTCACTTTAATTTCATTGCTTCATTCTGATATAGAGAAAGCTTAACCTTGAGTTTTTGTTTGTTTTAAATGAGCACTTTGGTTTCTAAATCTGTAACTGCAACAACAAAAATGTTGTTCAACATACCTCAGTCGATGTCTGTGTTACTTATTGTTCGTAAGTATAAGGGAAGAGGAGAGAAATCATTCCCTGTTTTGAAGACAGGAGACTACCCAGTCAATGGAAGCTAATCTTGGGTCTTGGAATTAGTTTAGAGTCACTTGGCCAAAGTGAATGGAGTTGTGTAATTTTCTGCATAACTGGCAAGAACCTTGAATGCAACATATCCCTAGTTTTAAAAATTGTGAGCTGGTAAATATTCCAATTTGTGAAGGATCAAAATTCAGGTTTTTTTACTTTTCATTTTTCTAACTGTCCATGCTCAGTGCAAAATATTGTAAAATTTTCCTATTTAGAACTTTTTTTCTGAAGCCATGACCCCATTATGGGGGTGGGAGGTGGGCAGAGAGGGATCATGAATTGCATAGAATAGACAAGTCATGCCCCTGCAGAGAAGTGAGAGGCTCATGAAGCTCTGTCCACATGAGGAGTAGTGAGGTGTCCAAGCATGCTTAGAGAGATACATCCACTGGCCCAGTAGATAACTGACAGCTCAGCTTGTCCAAGTCCCTACTGATAATCAAGAAATATAGAGATTTGGATAAATAAGGTAATAATAATAATAATAATAATTATTATTATTATTATTATAGTTAGCATATAAATAAATCCTATTATGTGCCAGATACTTGCTAGGTGTTTTACAAATATTATCTCATTATATCCTCACAATAAATCTGGGAGGTAGGTAGAAGACATAAATCCCAAAGGAATAAATTTTATATGAAAGAGTGGTAGCACAAATATATGCTATAAATTCAAGAAAGATTCAATGAAATACAAGACAAAAATCTGAATGGATCACTTTATTTATTACTAAAACTCATGACAGCAAATTCCCTGCCTATCTAAACGAGTGTGGAATCTGAATTACAAACTATTTTAAATGCTTTTATAACTTTTAAATATGTATTAATAACCCCAAATAGGCCAACAATATATTACCCTCATAGAAGTCCATAAGATGCCTACTTTAATTACTCCTCAATGGTCTATAGTTATCATATCAACTGTTCATATTCTTGATTCATAGGATTTGGAATTGGAAGGGACTCATCATCATATAGCTCAATTCTCTCATCTTACAGGTGTACAAACTGAAATCAAGAAATAAAAAGTAATTTACCCAAAATCATTGGTAGTAGGAGTAAAGATTTTTTTAAATTTATTTTTATTAAAGATATTATTTGAGTTTTACAGTTTTCCTCCATCTTACTTCCCTCCCCCCACCCCCACCCCACAGATAGCACTCTGTCAGTCTTTACTTTGTTTCCATGTTGTACCTTGATTCAAATTGGGTGTGATGAGAGAGAAATCAAATCCTTAAAGAGAACAGAATTCTCAGAGGTAAGATCAGACAATAAGATGTTTTTTTCCTAAATTAAAGGGAATAGTTCTTGTACTTTGTTCAAACTCCACAACTCCTTATCTGGATACAGATGGTACTCTCCTTTGCAGACAGCCCAAAATTGTTCCCAATTGTTGCACTGATGGAATGAGCAAGTCCTTCAAGGTTGAACATCACTCCCATGTTGCTGTTAGGGTGTACAGTGTTTTTCTGGTTCTGATCATCTCACTCAGCATCAGTTCATGCAAATCCCTCCAGGTTTCCCTGAAATCCCATCCCTCCTGGTTTCTAATAAGAACAATAGTGTTCCATGACATACATATACCACAGTTTGCTAAGCCATTCCCCAATTGAAGGACATTTACTGGATTTCCAATTCTTTGCCACCACAAACAGGCCTGCTATAAATATTTTTGCACAAGTAATGTTTTTACCCTTTCCCCTCATCTCTTCAGGGTATAGACCCAGTAGTGGTATTACTGGGTCAAAGGGTATGCACATTTTTGTTGCCCTTTGGGCATAGTTCCAAATAGCTCTCCAGAAGGGTTGGATGAGTTCACAGCTCCACCAACAGTGTAATAGTGTCCCAGATTTCCCACATCCCTTCCAACAATGATCATTATCCTTCCTGGTCATACTGGCCAATCTGAGAGGTGTGAGGTGGTACCTCAGAGAAGCTTTAATTTGCATTTCTCTAATAATTAATGATTTAGAGCATTTTTTCATATGGCTATGGATTGCTTTGATCTCCTCATCTGTAAATTGCCTTTGCATATCCTTTGACCATTTGCCAATTGGGAATGGCTTTTTGTTTTAAAAATATGACTCAGTTCTCTGTATATTTTAGAAATGAGTCCTTTGTCAGAATCAGTAATTGTAAAGATTGTTTCCCAATTTACTACATTTCTTTTGATCTTGATTACATTGGTTTTATCTGTGCAAAAGCCTTTTAATTTAACGTAATCCAAATCATCTAATTGGTTTTTGGTGATGTTCTCCAACTCTTCCTTAGTCATAAACTGTTCCCCTTTCCATAGATCTGATAGGTAGACTAGTCCTTGATCTTCTAATTTGCTTATAGTATTGTTTTTTATGTCTATATCCTGTAACCATTTGGATCTTATGTTGGTAAAGGGTGTGAGGTGTTGGTCTAATCTAAGTTTCTTCCATAATAACTTCCAATTATCCCAGCAGTTTTTATCAAAGAGGGAGTTTTTATCCCAATGGCTGGACTCTTTGGGTTTATCAAACGGCAGATTACTATAATCCTCTCCTGCTTTTACACCTAGTCTATTCCACTGGTCCACCACTCTATTTCTTAGCCAATACCAAACAGTTTTGATGACTGATGCTTTATTATATAATTTTAGATCCTGTAGTGCTAAGCCACCTTCATTTCCACTTTTTTTCATTAAACTCTTGGCAATTCTTGACTTTTTATTTCTCCATATGAATTTACTTAAAATTTTTTCTAACTCATTAAAGTAATTTTTTTGGAATTTTGATTGGTAGGGCACTAAACAGATAGTTTAGTTTTGGTAGAATTGTCATTTTTATTATATTAGCTCTACCTATCCATGAGCAGTTGATATTTGCCCAGTTATTTAAATCTGATTTAATTTGTGTGAGAAGTGTTTTATAATTGTTTTCAAAAAGATTCT
Source organism: Macrotis lagotis (assembly GCF_037893015.1). Taxonomy (NCBI): domain Eukaryota; kingdom Metazoa; phylum Chordata; class Mammalia; order Peramelemorphia; family Peramelidae; genus Macrotis; species Macrotis lagotis. The sequence continues at coordinate 515,697,256 of NC_133658.1, read as the reverse complement.
GAGTCTGTCTTGGCAAATAGACTCCCAAATATTTCATATTGTCTGAGGTTACTTTGAATGGGATTTCTCTTTCTAGCTTTTCCTGCTGTTTCTTGCTAGACATATATAGAAAAGTTGAGGATTTATGAGGGTTTATTTTATAACCTGCAACTTTGCTAAAAATTGCTAATTGTTTCCAGTATTTTAGATGATTTCTTGGGATTCTCTAGGTAGACCATCATGTCATCTGCGAAAAGTGATAGTTTTGTCTCTTCCTTCCCAATTCTAATTCCTTCAATTTCTTTTTCTTCTCTAATTTCTGATGCTAACATTTCTAATACAATATTTAATAGTAGTGGTGATAGTGGGCACCCTTCTTTCACCCCGAGCTTATTGAGAATGCCTTTAGCTTCTCACCATTGAACATAATGCTTGTTGATGGTTTCAGATAGATACTGCTAATTATTTTAAGGAACAGTCCATTTATTCCTACACTCTCTAGTGTTTTTAATAGGAATGGATGCTGTATTTTGTCAAAAGCTTTTTCAGCATCTATTGATATGATCATATGATTTGATAGGTTTGTTGTTGATATAATTGAGTATACTAACAGTTTTCCTAATATTGAACCAACCCTGCATTCCTGGAATAAATCCTACTTGATCATAATGTATTATCCTAGTGATGACTTGTTGTAGTCATTTTGCTAAGATTTTATTTAGGATTTTTGCATCTATATTCATCAGGGAAATAGGTCTATAATTTTCTTTCTCTGTTTTAACTCTTCCTGGTTTAGGTAACAGTACCATATTGTTTTCACAGAAAGAGTTAGGCAGAGTTCCATCTTTCCCTATTCTTCCAAAGAGTTTGTATAGGATTAGAACGAATTGTTCCTTAAATGTTTGGTAGAATTCACTTGTGAATCCATCAGGCCCTGAAGATTTATTTTTTAGGGAGTTCAATAATGGCTTGTTGAATTTTTTTTTTCTGAGATAGGGTTGTTTAGGTATTTAATCTCTTCTTCATTTAACCTGGGCAATTTATATTTTTGTAAATATTCATCCATTTTACTCAAATTATCAAATTTATTGGCATAGAGTTGGGCAAAATAATTTCAAATTATTACTTTAATTTCCTCCTCATTGGTGGTGAGTTCACCTTTTTCATTTATAATACTAGCAATTTGGTTTTCTTCTTTCTTTTTTTTAATCAAATTGACCAGAGGTTTATCAATTTTATTGGTTTTTTCATAATACCAACTTTTGGTTTTATTAATTCAATAGTTTTTTTTGCTTTCAGTTTTATTAATTTCTCCTTTAATTTTTAGAATTTCTAATTTGGTATTTGATTGGGGATTTTTTGATTTGTTCTTTCTCTAATTTTTTTAGTTGCATGTTTAGTTCATTGATTTCCTCTTTCTCGAATTTATTCATATAAGCATTTAGAGCTATAATATATCCCCTGAGAGTCGCTTTGAATGAATCCCATAGATTTTGGTATGTTGTTTCATTATTATCATTATTTAGGATAAAATGGTTAATTCTTTCTATAATTTGTTTTTTGGTCCACTCATTTTTAAAATGAAGTTATTCAGTTTCCAATTTGTTCTGGGTCTATATCTCCTTGGCCCCATATTGCATATGACTTTTATTGCATTGTGATCTGAGAAAGATGTATTCACTATTTCTGCCTTTCTGCAGTTGATCATTAGGTTTTTATGTCCTAGTGCATGGTCAATTTTTGTATAAGTTCCATGCAGAGAAAAAGGTATATTCCTTTCTATTCCCATTCAGTTTCCTCCATAAGTCTACCATATCTAATTTTTCTAACAATCTATTTATTTCCCTAATTTCTTTCTTGTTTGTTTTATGATTCAATTTATCTAGATCTGATAGCGGGCGGTTGAGGTCTCCCACTAGTAGTTTTGCTGTCTATGTCTTCCTGTAGTTCTTTCAGCTTCTCCTCTATGAATTTGGGTGCTGTCCCACTGAGTGCATATATATTCAATATTGAAATGACTTTATTGTCTAGGAGGCTAAAGTTTCCTTCCTTATCTCTTTTAACGCTATCTCTTTTTGCTGCTTCTATGTCTGAGATAAGGATAGCTACCCCTGCTTTTTTTTACTTCAGCTGAAGCAAAATATATTTTGCTCCAACCTTTTACCTTTATTCTATATGTATCTCTGCTTCAAATGAGTTTCTTGTAAGCAGCATATTGTAGGATTCTGGTCTTTTAATCCACTCTGCTATTTGCTTACATTTTAAGGGAGAGTTCATCCCATTCACATCAAGGTTATGATTACTAATTCTTTATTGCCCTCTGTGCTATCTTCCCTCTGTTTGTATTTTTCCCCCTTCCCCCCCCTTTTATCCATATTCCCCAGTATTTTGTTTCTGAATACCATCCCCTTTAGTGTGTTTGCCCTCCTATATGACACCATCCCCTTTCTTTCCCCTTTCCCTTTTTCCCTTTTCCCTTCCCTTCCTTTTTTTATTTCCCTTTTTCCCCCACCCCCTTCCCTTTCTCCGTCCCCCCCTCCCCTTTTCCCCTTTTAATACTTGAAAGGTTAGATATTTTATAAGTTAACTGAGTATGTGTAGGTTGACTTTAAACCAAGTCTGATGAGAAGATTCAGGTGTTTCTCCTCTGCTCCCTTCTTCCCCTCTATTACCATAGGTTTTTTTGTACCTCTTAGTGTAATGAGATTTGTCCCATTCAATCCCCTCCCTCCTCCCGTCTCTTTCCTGTCCCCCTTTTTAGGGAGGTAGTGTAATTTTTTAGATCATTCTATCTAAGTCATAGAAAATTCTGAGTGTCTGTCCCTTCTAGTTCAGTGTATTCTATTGAATAGAGTCAAAATTCCTGAGAGTTATTAGAGTCTTTCTCCCAAGTGAGGTTAAAGCCAGTTACATCCCATTAGATAGTAGTCTCATGGATAGGTCATGGATGTCCATCATTTCTGGCTAGGCATATTCTCTCTGTTGGAGTTACATTTCTCAGGATTTATGAGTCTCCCCCCCCCCATGCTGGGATATAGCCAGTTTCAACTTACTGGATTGCGTTTTTGTTTCCTTTTACTGCCCCCCCCCCCTTTTTTAACCTTTTCATGTGTCTCTTGAACCTCCTGTTTATTTCTAAATTTTCTGTTTAGCTCTGGTCTTTTCATCAGAAATTTTTGGAATTCTTCCATTTCGTTAAATGTCCATCTTTTTCCCTGGAAGAGAAGGCTCAGCTTTGCAGGAAAGTAGATTCTTGGCTGCATTCCAAGCTCCCGTGCTCTTTGAAATATCTCGTTCCAGGCCCTTCGATCCCTTAAAGCTGATGCAGCCAGGTCTTGTGTGATCCTTACTGTGGCTCCTTGATATTTAAATTGTTTCTTTCTGGCTGCTTGCAGGATTTTCTCTTTTATCTGATAGTTCTGGAGTTTGACCACAACATTCCTTGGTGTTTTCATTTTAGGATCTTTTTCTGGTGAGGATTGATGTACTCTTTCAATAACTACTTTGCCCTCCGATTCCATGATATCCGGGCAGTTTTCCATCACTAGATCCTGTAATATTAAGTCCAGGCTTTTTTTCTCTTCGATGTTTTTAGGAAGTCCTATAATAAGGTTGCCCCTCCTCGATCTATTCTCGAGGTCAGTGGTTTTGTTGATGAAGTATTTTACATTTGCTTCTATTTTTTTCTGTTTTTTGATTTTGTTTAACTGACTCTTGCTGTCTCATGGAGTCATTAGTTTCTGTAGACGCCATTCTTTTTTGGGGGGAGGAGTTTTCTTCATTAACCTTTTGCAACTCCTTTTCCAGTTGGTCAATTCTACTTTTGAAAGAGCTTTCCATTTGACCAATTGAGGTTTTGAGAGAATTAGTTTCTTTTTGCATTTGCTCATTTGAGGATCTGAGAGATTTATTCTCCTTTTGTGTTTGTCCAATTGTACTTTCTAAGGTTTTGTTTTCTTGTTGCAAGGTATTAATTGTCTCCCAAATTTTTAAGCTCCTTCCTGTTTTCTTCAAGGAAGTCTTTCTGTGCTGGAGACCAGATTGCATTCTCCTCAGAGGTTCCAGGTCTCTCTGAATTGGGGTCTTTCCCTTCCAGGAATTTTTCTATGGATCCACCTTTCCGCTGACCCTTCTTCATTATGCTAAGACCTTGAGTTGGGGGGGGGGGGGGCTGGTTCACCTGGGCTTGGTATCACTAAAGGCTTTATTGAGTCAAGTTTCTCTGGTTGACCAGTAGGAGGTACTGGTTGCTTGAGAAGCCTTCTCCCTTTGCTTGAGGGAAGGAATTGGAGCTATTGAATTATTTTGCCTTTAATCAATGGTGGGCTTTACCCTGGCCTGAGGTCATTCCTCAGCTGGGCTGGTTCTTTTGCTCACACACCTGGGCCTGAGGCAGAAGTAGTTTGCAATTGTTTGTTTTGGAGGAGGCCTCAGTGCAATGGAGGCATGGACTCAGAGTTTCTCAAACCTGAGGAGCCCAGTGATGGTGTCCACAGCTCTCCTGCACCAGACCTCTCCCTGCAGCCCGTTCCCCAAGCTCCAGGGGGACAACACCAACACCAGCGCCTCTGCTTCCCCATGGACCCAAGCCCCTTTCATCCAGCCCCACCGCTGATCCAGCAGGTCTGGTTCTCGGGCCCTCTGGTTCCAATTCAGCTGTTAATCTGGCTGATCCGGGGCTGATCCTCCCTCTGAGCCCAGACTCACCCACTGGTACTCAGCCAAGGCTGCTGTAGGAGACAAATCCTGAGGTAGATGTTCTTTCTCCTGGCTTTTCTTTCTGGCTTTTGTGGTTCGGATTTCTTTTAAGAGGTTTGTTGCATGTGATAGATGGGGAAGAGATCAGGAGACTTTAGAACTGTGCCTGTCTTCTCTCCACCATCTTGGCTGGAAGTCAGGAGTAAAGATTTTTAAAGATTTCTCTAATTCAGGCCTTTAAAACATTTAAGGAGGTTGACAATCTTTTTTTTTTAATACAACCCATGTGTGGAGACTTCGTGATATGAAAGACCTGCGTCAGTATGAGAATGTTGCAGAGTTTGGGTAGCATGACAGGGATCTCTGCATGCAGTTTAAATGCAGTTCCAGACTAGAGTACCTCTGATAATGGCCATAATTGGAATTATATTTACCAATTAATTTTTGTCTTATGGAATCAGGATCATTGATATTCAGTTGTATCCAATTCTTCATGGGTTTTCTTGCAGAAGATAATATGGAATAGTTTGCCATTTCCTTTTCCAGTTTATTTTACAGATTAAGCTAACAGGATTAGATGATTTGTTCAGAAAAATTTTTCTGATTTTGGGTTCAGCACTCTATTTATCAGGTCACTAAGCTTCCCATATCTTGCCCTTATCATTTTAAAGATGGTTCTGTCTATGAGAAACATGATGATTCTGCAATCTGATGTATTTTTTTCTCCAAGTACCTGGGCAATGTTTTCAGAGATTTTCCATAGCTTTAAAAGTAAAGAGCAAAAACACCCACAAATTTCCCCAATTTTTTTCTGAAGGGCTTTAAGTTTAGTTGTGGACAATTGGGCAAAATCAGAATTCTATACAGGGCAGAGATGCCAGGGCATGCAAACTTTTAAAAATTAATTAACTTTCCAATTCCATGCAAAGATCCTTTTACTAGCTTTTGAGTTTCATATTTTTCTACCACCATCTCTTACCTCCCACCTCCCCATGGCAGCAAACAGTCTGATATAGGTTATACATGTACAATTATATTTAACATATTTTCATATTAGTCATGTTGTAAAAGAATTATAATCGGAGTGTGTGGGGGGGACCATGAGAAAGATCATAAAAGGTTTTTCAAAATGAATATAGTACTCTTTGCTTAGCATTCAGAATCCCAATGGCAAGTTCTTTAATAGGTCTCTTAGGATTGTCCTTGATCACTGAACTGCTGAGAGGAATTGTGTCTATCATAATTAATTATCATACAATGATGCTGTTAATGTGTACAATGTTCTCCTGGTTTTGCTCACTTTACCCAGCATCAGTTCATGCAAGTCTTTCCAGGTTTTTTTTTAAAGTCAGGCCATTCATGATTTCTAACAGAACAGTACTCCAACACATTCATATACCACAATATATTCAGTCATTCCCCAATTGATGGGCATCAAGAGCTCATAAAATTTGAAGATGCTGACAGGGTAACACTTAGCAGAAGTGTAACTAACATTTGCAGAAGCAAATGAGTTAGCACCTAGAAATAATAATTTTATTTTTTCTAGTTATTTTTTTTCAATTACATGTTATGAAAGTTTTCAACATTCATCCACTTGCATGTTTATAATTTACACATTTTTCCATCACCCTCCTTTCCTACTCCCTCTCTCCTCAGTAGCTAATAGTCTAGTAAAAGTTGTACATATACATTTGTGTTTAATATATTAGTCATTTTGTGTATGAGGAAGTAGGACTAAGGAAAAGAGAAAGGAAACCATGGGACAGGAAGGAAAAACATAAGAGAAGTTTTTTTTTTTTTAAAGTGAGCATAGTATTTATTCAGATTCTGTGGTAGGTTTTTGTTTGCTAGGTTTTTTTTTTGTTTTCCTCTGGATGATGATGGTATTGTTTGTATCAGGTCTTCCAGGGTTGCCCTAGAACTGAACTGCTGAGAGAGCTGCATCCCTCATAGTTGGTCAACTCACAATATTGTTGTTAATATGTGCAATGTTCTCTTGGTTTTGCTCCCTTTGCTCAGCATAAGTTTGTGTAAATAAATCCAAGCTTCCCTAAAGTTAGAGCATTCATAGATTTTTATAGAGCAAAAGCACTCCATAACATTCACATAGCATAACTTGTTCAGCCATTCCCAAAATGATGGGGAATCCCCTCAATTTCCAATTCTTTGCCACAACAAAAAGAGCTGCTAAAATATTTTTGAACATGTGGGAATTTTCCCATTTTTTAAAACTTCTTTTGGATGTAGGTCCAGTAATGATATTGCTGGGTCAAAAGGTATGATTATTTTTTTTTTTGCTCTTTGGGCATATTTCCATATTTCATTCCAGAACGGTTGGATCAGTTCACAACTCCAACAACAATGTATTAAGAGCCCAATCTTCCCACAACCTCTGCAACATTGATCATTTTCCCTTTTTGTCATCTTAGTCAATCTGATAGGTGTGAGGTGGTATCTCATAATTGTTTTAATTTGGATTTCCCTAATCAGTAATGATTTCAAATGATTATATATAACTTTAATTTCTTCATTTGAAACCCACCTGTTCATATCTTTTGACAATTTTTCCATTGGGATATGACTTATAACCTTATAAATTTGATTCAATTCTTTATATATTTTAGAAATGAGATTTTTTTTTGTTTTTCAAGGTAATGGGCGGTCAAGTGACTTACCCAAGGTCACACAGCTAGGTGTCTGAGGTCAGTTTTGAACTCAGGTCCTGCTATCTCCAGGGCCAGTGCTCTATCCACATCACTTAGCTGTCCCCAGAAATGAGACCTTTATCAGAATTCCTAACTGTGAAAACTGTTTCCCAACTTTCTCTTTTTTTTCCTTCTAATGGTGGCTGCATTAATTTTATAAGTGCAAAAACATTTTTAATTTAATATAGTCAAAACAATCCATTTTGTATTTTATAATGCATTCCATAGATTTTTCTTGATCTGTTAATTGGTCTAAAGCATTGCCTTTTCTGTCTAAATCCTGTATCCATTTTGACCTTATTTTGGTATAGGGTGTGAGATGTGGGTCTATACCTAGTTTTTGCCATACTATTTTTCAGTTTTCCTAGCGAGTTTTGTTGAAGACTGAATTCTTATCCCAGAAGGTAATGTCATTGGGTTTGTCAAACAATAGATTACTATAGTCATTTATCTTTTGTACCTATTCTAATCCACTGGTCCATTACTCTATTTTAACCAGTACCAGGTAGTTTTGATGACTATCACTTTATAGTATAGTCTTAGATCGGGTACATCAAAGTCACCTTCCTTTGCATTTTTTTTCATCAATTCCCTTGATATTCTTGATTTTTTTGTTACTCCAGGTGAATTAATTCTGTCACAATTTTTTTCTAGCTCTGTACAACAGGTTTTTTGATAGTTTAATAAGTAATTTAATTTTGATTGTCATTTTCATTATATTAGCTCAAGCTAATCATGAGCAATTGATGTTTTTCTAATTGTTTAGATGACTTTATTTGTGTGAAAAATGCTTTGTAATTGTATTGATATAATCTATGGGTTTGTCTTGGGAGGTAGATTCTGAACTATTTAAATTTGCCTACAATTATTAGGATTTGTTGTTCATATATAGGAATGCTGATGATTTATGTGGGTTTATTTGAATTTAATTGTTTCAAGTGGTTTTAGTTGATTTTCTAGCTTTCTCTAAGTATACTATTATATCATCTGCAAAGAGTGAAAGTCTACTTCCTTCTTTCTTTTTCTTATTGCTAAAACTAACATTTCTAATACTATACTGAATATAGTGATAATAATGGGCATGCTTGTTTCACTCCTGATGATATTGGAAATGCTCCTATTTTATCCCTATTACATAAAATGAATCCTGCTGGTTTTCCATGGATACTGATTATTTTAAAGATGATTATTTAAAGAAAAGTCCATTTATTACTATACTCCCTAGTGCTTTCAATAGGAATGGATGCTGAATTTTCTCAGACTTTTTCAGCATCTTTTGAAATAATCATATAATTTCTGTTGGTTTTGTTATTAGTTACGTTCGATTATGCTGAGCATTTTCCTAATATTGAACCAAGCCGGCCCACCAGGTATAAATCCTACCTGATCATGGTGTATTATCTTAGTAATAATTTATTGTAATCTCCTTACTAAAACTTTTTAAAAGATTTTTGCATTGATATTCATTAGGGAAAGAATATTTAAATATTGGTCTATAAATTTCTTTGTTTTGGTTCTTCCTGGTTTAGGAATCAGCACAACATTGGTGTCATGAAAAGGAATTTGGCAGAAGTCCTTTTCCTATTTTTAAAAATAGTTTATGTAGAATTGAAATTAATAATTCTTTAAATGTTTGGTAGAATTCATTTGTAATCCACCTTAACCTGGAGACTTTTTCTTAAGGAAGGTTTATTGATGTTTTTTTTCTGAATTCAGGCTATTTAGGTATTTTTTCATCTTATGTAAATCTCTGTAGTTTATATTTTTGCAAATATTCATTTATTTCACTCAGATTGTCAAATTTATTGGCATACAGTTGGACAAAATAACACCAAATTATTTTTTTATTTCCTTCTCTTTGGTGTTGAGTTTACCATTTTCATTTTTGATACTGGTAATTTGGTATTCTTTTTTAAAATCAGATTAACCAAAGGTTTATCAATTTTTTTGGTTATTTTCCCATAAAACCAACTTTAAGATTTATTTATTAGATCATTACTTTCAATTTTATTAATCTCTCCTTTGATTTTTCAGAAATTCTAATTTGGGATCTTTAATTTGCTCTTTTTCTGGCATTTTTAGTTGCATGCCCAATTCATTAATCTCCTCTTTCTCTATTTTATTCATGTAAGCTTTTAGAGATATAAAATTTCCCCTAAAAACTGTTTTGGCTGTATCCCATAAATTTTGCTATATCTTATTGTTGTCATTTTATTGAATGAAATGGTTGATTATTTGTATGATTTGTTGTTTGATCCACTTATTCCAATTTATTTTTGGTTTATCTTTCCATGTCCCCTTATTACATGTATTTTTTATTGCATCATGAACTGAAAAACATGCAGTAATTATTTTTACCTTTCTGCATTTGATTGTAAGGTTTTTATGCCCTAGTACTTGGTCAGTTTTGTTATAGGTCCCATGTACTACAGAGAAAAAGGTGTATTCTTTTCTGTCCCTGTTCAGTTTTCTCCAGCAGTCTATCATATCTAAGTTTTCTAAGATTTTATTCACCTTCTTAATTTTCTTTTTGTTATTTTATTATTAGATTTCTCTAATTCTGAGAGACGGAGGTTGAGGTCCCCCACTATTATAGTTTTGCTGTCTATGTCTCTTTGTAATTCATTCAGCTGTAAGAATTTGGATGCCAATTGATGCATATGTTTAATAATGATATAACATCATTACCTATGGTGACTTTTTTTTTAGGTTTTTGTAAGGCAAATGGGGGTGGCTTGCCCAAGGTCACATAGCTAGGTAATTATTAAGTGTCTGAGGTCACATTTGACCTCAGGTACTCCTGACTCCAGGGCCGGTGCTCTATCCACTGCACCACCTAGCTGCCAGCTGCCCCCTCCTATGATGACTTTTAAGAAGATGCAATTTCCTTCCTCATTCCTTTTAATATGACCTATTTTTTTTGCTTTTGCTTTGTCTAAGATCAGGATAGCTACCTCTGATTTTTTTTTACTTCTGCATAGAAATAATATTTAAAATAGGAATTTATCAGATGTCCATACCAGGTAAGCACCTCCTTGGCCCCAACATTCTACTCTCTGCTTCCTCTGTCTTCTCCAATAGCAGCATAACAGTATTCCTATGATCTTTGCCTATGGGGCCTATATCCAGGAATCTATCCCATTCCATCAACTGAATATGTCACAAAACTTTTTTTTTTTTTGTGCTGCTTGCTCTGGATGGAAAATTGCTAGTTAAAGCACAGAGTAGGTTTATTCCAGATGTTCAGGACTTCTTCCTTTCCCCTTCCCCTTTTGCTTCTCAGAGGAATGTACAGTTTCCTTCCCATCTTAACTTCAAGCATTAGCAGCTATCAGAAGAAAAAAGGAAAACTCTTCCCAACCACATTGACATCATTAAATTGCTTTATTTTAGAGATAAAACTTGAGCAAATCCCTATCTAAATTGTCATAAAATCTGAATTAGTAGGGCCTGAATGAATGAAATTGTGTTATGTAACTAACTCACCAGGTAGTGCTGGAAAGCAAGGCAGGCTGAACTGTCAATCATTCTCTGAGTCAGAGGATCTGTCTGAACATGCCTAGAAAACTTGCTTTCCCCTTTTTCTCCCTTACTGTGAACTGATAATCCTTTTGGAACTCAATTTTTCTTCATTAGGGCTTTCCACTTTAAGCAATTCACTCCCCTCTCAAATTGGGGTTTGACTTTCTTTTCAAAACCAAACAAATATTTGTATCCATGGGGGAAAAACCTACCTAAATTTGTTCACAGGTTGTGGGATTTTTTAATCAGCTGGGGGGGGGTGTGGAATTGAGGATCTTTGTTTTTTTTAATAAAGATTTTTTCTTTGGGAGGGAGGGTTTTCAGGACTTTCCCCTAAGGGCCTTGCCACCAGATCCAGCTATCCCTATGTCTATAATAAACGCTTCATCTCTCCAAAATAGAGACCGCTTTAACTTCCTTTCATGTAGATAGATGAACCCTGAATAAAATATTGCAAACAGCTTCGGTTTTGGTGAGATAACATTTTTATCACAAGTTTAAAACTTCAAAACTGAAGTTTTCATTTTAAAACAAAGGTGAAAGCTTTTCAAGGAAGGATGTAGGGGAAAAAAGGGCCCACAGGGATATCAAACTTGCTCCTTAAAAGGAGGAAGATGATTGGAAAAGAATGTCACCTGTTTAGACTGAAGAAGTTTTTTTGTCTTCCCTAGATAGATCAAACATCCCTTCTCCATGGCTTCTTGTTGTAGGAAATAAATTGAGTTTATATGGAATCACTCCAGCCAATAGGCAATCTATCTGGCTCCAATTTCTTGAGTCATTGACCCTGTCAGCTTTTACATATTAGCAGAGGATGGATGCCTTCTTAAAATTTGAAAAAAATTACATAACTATTCAAAAAATTAGAAGCATATTAAGAGTAAACTGGTACAGACAAGGATAAATTTGTTCACGAATGATCTTTTTAGTGCACTTGGCCAATAAAGGAGGTAGGAAGAAGCCTTCTAAAAACAGAGTGAAAGCAAGACTTATGCTGTTTTTATTCTTGTATCTTTAACATCTAATACAACTACCATGAACATAGTAGGAACATAATAAATATATTTGTCCATTACACCTAAAAGAGCAAGAACAGATTTAGAAATCAGACAAATAATTCCAGATTATCTGGAAAAATCCAAAGATTCCAAAGATGGCTAAAAGGAAATTTAAAAGAAAAATTTTGGTTTTTTGCAAGGCAATGGGGTTAAGTGACTTGCCTAAGGTTACACAGCTTGTTAAGTATTATATATCTGAGATCACATTTGAACTCAGATCCTCCTGACTCCAGGGCTCGTGCTCTATCCATTGAGCACCTAGCTGCCCCAAAAGGAAATTAAAATTACTTATTTTTTATTCTTAATTTTTTTCCCACAAGGCAATTGGGTTAAGTGACTTGTCCAAGGCCACACAGCTAGGTAATTATTAAATGTCTGAGACCGGATTTGAACTCACATACTCCTGACTCTAGGGTCGGTGCTCTATCCACTGCACCACCTAGCTGCCCCTTTTTATTCTTAATTTAACAAACATCAAATAAAATGGGTATTTCCATTTCCACTACAGTACCTAGTAGAACAGGAAAACAGGATTACACAGGAAATCATGAATCATTCAAATAAAATTTTCTTTTATTTTTGAATAGATAATAAATTGAGTATGTAACTTTCATAGCTACCATTTTTTTCTGGCATTAACTTGTGTTGTACTCTATTCACCAGTTTTGGGGTTTTTTTAAAGATTGATATTTTTTTCTTTTGGGGGGAGAGAGGGTCTTCTTTCCCTACAAATTTGTGGGAAATAAAAAGCAAAATAATTTCCTATCCTGGCTACATCTACAAATATATGCATTTTTTATATTGAGTCTGTCACTTCTCTTTAATAGGCTCCTAGCATTGTCATCTATAATTATGATTGGCACTGCATTAATCAAGATCTTAAGTCTTCTTAAGTTGTTTTTACTTATAATGATGATATCCTATAAATTGTTCTTTTGGTTCTGCTCACCTCATTCTTATCAGTACATGAAAAATTTCCTAGGTTTTTTGATGCCATTTCTTTATGAAACAATAATATCTATTTAATTTGTATGTTATTAGTCTTTAGTTTGTTTTGTTATTTCCCCCAATAGATGGATGCCTCCTTGGTTTATGGTTCTTTGCTGTAACCCAAAATGCTGTTATATTTTTGTACATGTGGGTTCTTTTCCTCTTTCTTTGATGTCTTTGGAATGGAGTCTTACTAGTGGCATCATGTGATCAAAGAGTTAGTGACACAGCATAGTGACATTTTGGGCATAATACCAAATTGCTTTCCAGAACTGTTGGATCAATTCAAATAACCAGAGACAGTGCGTATTTTCCCAGAGCCCCTTCAACAATGATTCTTCTTTTTGTCATCTTTACTGATCTGATCTATGTGAAGTTAAAAACCCTTAGGCTTGCTTTAATTTTGTATTTCTTTAATAATTAATGATTTGGAGGATTTCATAGGATTGTTGATGGCTTGGATCTCTTCCTTTGAAAACTCCTTCATATAATTTGATCATTTGAAATTAAAGTTTCTAAGAAGGCACAGTTAATATTGTGCTTGTACTTCTTCAAATTATGGAATTAGATGAAAAGATGAAAGTATTTATAGGACATGGAATCAAGAAGTTCCGAGTTGCTGAGTCAGACACATTCTAGTTTGATGGCCCTCAGAAAGTCATTTAACCTCTTTAAATCTCCATTTATTTACCTGTAAAATAGGACTAACAATAGCACGTGTCTCACACAGTTGTTGTGAGGAACAAATGAGATATGGGCAAAAGGCTTCATAAATCTTAGCTACAATTATTATTAGCCAAAATTTCACTGGTACATTTATTCAATTCAATAAGGTCTCAATTAATATACTGTGATTGTGGAGACTTACATTATAAGGTGTTCCCAAAATCTGAGTACTGTGAAGGTCTCACTCTATGAATGTGGTCACTGCAAGATCAAAATTTAGGTAATGGTTCTGACAGAAAGGGCTCTTTTGTCTAAATCTCTTGGTAATTATTGAACCATTGACCCTAGGACTTAATCATTGAGACTTACACTTTTGTATTTCAAAGATACAATTTCCTGTGCCTCTTTATATTGTCTTCATAGGGTAGAGAAAAGAAAATCATTATAAGTCTTGTGTAAGACAGAGAAGTTAGAAGAGGGAAGGTCAAATCAAAAGGTTTATTAGACTAGTGAATTAGAACTGTCCACCATGATTATTTTTCCAATGGCCTTTTTTAAAAAAGTGGCTGCAGTGCAAAATAACAAACCAAGGGAAAATATGGAACTGCCAGAAAGGCTATATTTAAAAGCATTGTTGAAGGAAAAGGAAAATAGAGTATTTCAATCATGTGATCAAATAACTTCAGACAAAAGTTATATTCGACAATAAAGTTCTTTAAAATTTCAGCGCTACTGAGGTACCACCTCACACCTCTCAGACTGGTCAATATGACCAGAAAGGATAATGATCATTGTTGGAAGGGTTGTGGGAAATCTGGGACACAACTACACTGCTGGTGTAGCTGTGAACTCATCCAACCTTTCTGGAGAGAAATTTGGAACTATGCCCAAAGGGCAACAAAAATGTGCATACCCTTTGACCCAGCAATACCACTACTGGGTCTATACCCTGAAGAGATGAGGAAAAAAGGGTAAAAACATAACTTGTACAAAAATATTCAAAGCAGCTCTGTCTGTGGTGGCAAAGAATTGGAAATCAAGTAAATGTCCTTCAATTGGGGAATGACTTAGCAAACTGTGGTATATGTATGTCATGGAACACTATTGTTCTATTAGAAACCAGGAGGGACAGGAATTCAGGGAAGCCTGGAGGGATTTGCATGAACTGATACTGAGTGAGATGAGCAGAACCAGAAAAACACTGTACACCCTAACAGCAACATGGGGTGATGATCAACCTTGAAGGACTCACTCATTCCATCAGTGCAACAATCAGGGACAATTTTGGGCTGTCTGCAATGGAGAATACCATCTGTATCCAGAGAAAGAACTGTGGAGTTTGAACAAAGACCAAGGACCATTACCTTAAATTTAGAAAAAAAAAACCTGATATCTTATTGTCTGATCTTGCTATATCTTATACTTTATGTTTCTTCCTTAAGGATATGAATTCTCTGTCATCTCACTCAATTTGGATCAATGTAAAGACTGACAAATTGTAAAACTCAAAATAAATAAAATCTTTAATAAAAAAAGTAAAAAGTAAAATGAAATAAAATTTCAGAATAGAAAAGTGAAAGAAAAATGGACAAATAATGCATTGTTGTATGATTATAGTTTCTAAAATAAAAGATGAAAGAGACTTAAAACATAGGAATTTGTTTTTTTTCTGATTATGCATATTTTTTTGTCTTTTTAGTGAGGGGGTAATTAGGGAGGAAAGAAAGAAAAGGAAAAAAGAGAAAAAAGAAAGGGAAGTAGGAAGAAAAATGGAAGAAAGGAAGGAAAGACAAAGAAAGATTAGTCATCTTTAAAAAAATTCAGGAAATAGAACAGAAGAAAGAAAAATAAAATGATGGCTTTGAAACCAGTTGAATATATTATACTCTTAAAGAAACAAATCAATCTATATTAATAGAGAGAGGAAGTTTCATGTACACTTATCTTTTTTTCTATCATATATGTCATATACATAATGTAGAAATGTATTTTTATTTAGTATTTGTTCAATTTGTTAAAATAAAATTAAAAAAGAAAGTAAAATTGTACTCATTCATGTTTTCTTCAATGGGGAACTAAGAAGAAAAATTCTACTCATTTTTATTTAATTTTAAGCTAAATAAATATTCTAATTAAATAGACATTGCTACAGCAAAATAGCAGAGATTAAAATATGGCAAACTGTAAAAATTAACTTAAGCAAAAATATGATGATAAAAAAACTGCTGTGGGGCAACTAGGTGCCACAGTGGATAGAACCCTGGCTCTGGAGTCAGGAGGACCTGAGTTCAAATCTAACCTCAGACACTCAGCTGTGTGACCTTTGGCAAATCACTCCACAGCATTACCTTAAATAGTTTAAAAAACAAAAAGAAAAAAAAGCTGCTATGAAAAGTCATTTTCTGACAGGAACATAGACAAAAATGGTTAGCACACTCAAAGAAAACTAGCCATATCATCTCATAGGAACAATTTTAAATGTCAGCAAACTTTTACTAAGAACTTAGTATGTGCTAAGTAATATACACATGATGGAACTGATCATGTGAAGCAAACTTCATATCTGTGATGCTAATAATTAAACCTATTTTTGTTTTCATTTTCAAAATGCGAAAAATAAATTAACCTCCATCTTATCTGCAATAACCTATTTAAAAAATTGACCTAGTGGTTAAGATTATGATCTCTACTAAGAATAACTTGGAATTTTAGCAATCTGTTCTATCAGTAATGATATCTCTACTATGAATAACTTGGAATTTTAGCATTCTGATCTATCATTAGAATAGCAGACTCATTTTTGGTTATCCAAAGTGGTTCTCTGGGAGGGTGTGGGGAGGGGAAAAGGAGGGACTCTTGGAGGGATGGGTGAAGGTGAGGGGAGAAGTTAAGGTGATAGAGATATGATAAAAAAGGCTGAGAAAGAAAATAGTGAGTAAAAATAAGAGGAAGGAAATTTACAAATAGTAAATATAACTTTGAATGTGAATGGAATGCTTAAAGCAGCTCTCTTTGTGGAGGCTAAGAACAGGAAATTACCAGGATCCCCTTCAATTGGGGAAATGGCTGAACAAGTGGGGCTATGGTTGTGTGGAATACTACTGTGCTATACTCTTGAGGAGTGAAATAAGCAGAACCAAGAGAATATTGTACACAATAATAGCTTTTCTTTAAGAACAACTCTGAGTGGACAAATCATGTCTATTATTATAAACATACAAATTAAAAATGAAGAACATATGAAGATGCTATCTGCACCCAGAGAAAGAACTAATAAATAGAAGAATGGAAAAATTTATATAATTATGCTTATTTGTACCCAATGATGTTAGCTATGTCTAGGGTTGGGGAAGAAGAAAGGAGAAATGAAAAAAATTATATGATAACTTTATTGTATATATTTAGAAGGAATAATAAGAGGTACATGGTTTTGCAGTTCTATATTCATCATCTTTTTTAATTGTACTGCATTATGGAAATGTTTTGTGCTATGAATTGAAAATAAAATAAATTTTTAATACAACAAAACAAAAAACATTAACAATCACCACAACAAAGTGGTTCTGGAATGAGATGCTCCAGGTTACAGAATTCCTGTGTATAGCATACATGGATTACTAATTATCTTTTTGTTTCTTCAGGTGATGTAGTAAATAGAGTCCTGGGTCTGAAGATCTTTGTTCAAATCTGGCCTCTGACACTTACTAGTTGGGTGACTGGGTAAGTCACTTAATCTCTTTTTGCTTCAGTTTCCTTAAATCTAAAGTAGAGGTAATTATAGCACCCACCTTCCAGGATTGTTGTGAAGATTAATGAGTTAATGTTTATATAGCATTGCTTGTCATTTGTTGAAAACAAAATAAAATATGACCTTAATTTCTAAATATAACCCTTTCTACTTCCTTATCCAGCAAACCATCTCTTTTTTTTAAGGTTTTTGCAAAGCAAATGGGGTTAAGTGGATTGCCCAAGGCCACACAGCTAGGTAATTATTAAGTGTCTGAGACCAGATTTGAACCCAGGTACTCCTGACTCCAGGGCCGGTGCTTTATCCACTACACCACCTAGCCACCCTACAAAACCATCTCTTTTGAAAAAGAATTTTAAAAGACAAAAACGTTCAATAAAATCAATAAATTTATCAACTGGATCTGACAGTATTTTCAGTATTCTTCCATAGCTCTAGTTCCCATCCTCTTTTCTCCAGAGGAATGGGCAGATGAGAAAAATTTGTTCCAAGAGTCACAAAGGCAATCCTGGAGAACTCTTAAGAGCATGGTTAGACATCAAGTCGTAAAGACATCCACATCCACTGCATCCTGGGCCATGGGTGTTGTCCTGCCACAAGACTTTTATGTTTCAGGAAGAGAGTGAGGCTGATGACTTTGTGCAACTGTTTTATTTAAATCCAATTCACAAGCAAATCAAGATATCACCTTGATGTCATTGGTTTTCTTTGAAAACAAAGGACAATAGAAATAACCCTATCCTCTACAAACATGAGTAAAGGAAGATGGAGTTTTTAGGGAGAGCAATAATCCCCTCTTAAATCTTCCTTCCTCTTCCTACTTCCTCTTTCACCTGCTAGATATACACCAATTTACCAATCCCCAGTGGGAGGAAATCTTGAAAATTCTCTTCTTTTAGTTTTTCAGCTGTACTTCAAACATGGTCACTCACAAGCTGTCTGAATTGGGTCTAATCCATGATAAACTGCTTCAGTGAATAAGGGAGTCACTTAAATCCTTCCAATAAATTGGTAGTCAGTAAGAATGGTCTGTTTTCCTGCCACCAGAAGTGAGAATCACTTGCAGCAATAGCTATGGATGACAGGTCTAAACTATCCTTGAATTACAAATGATTCATTGTAGCTATAATGTCACAGGCTGGTATAGCACTAAGTATCTTTCTAAGACTGGCAGAAGACAAAGCCCAAGGTGAACAAGTGTTTAGCCCTCCTCTCATTAGGCATACTTTCTAGTAGACAACCTATTAAAATCTTGCCATCTGCACTGTCATTGTATCATCTAGATCACAGGGTCTTATCACCTTAGGAACAAATGGTCCTTACCAACTGCCCTTCCACTAAACCCCAAGAACCTTAAGATCTCACCATCATCCTGTATTTGAGCCCTCCTATGTGCTTAACCATAATTTCTATGATTCTTATAGTTCCTGTGAACTATAATTATCTGTGAAATTCTCCCCCCCCCAGACAATGGAGTTAAGTGACTTGTCCAAGGTCACACAGATAGGTAATTAGTTTTTAAGTGTCTGACGTCAAATTTGAACTGAGGTCCTTCTGACCTGAGGGACAGTGCTCTATCCTCTGCATTAGCTGCCCTATCTGGGAAATTCTTAACCTTTGTAGATTTATTGTGGAGCAAGGATACCAAGTAGGTGAAAGACTCAGATTTTGAGTCCAGGTCTTCTGATTCTAAATATTGTATTCATATGTGGTGCTATTCTATGATTGGCAATAACAGCTATGAATAGTTGAGCATTAAAAGTTTTCAAATTCTCAAATATCCCAAGGATGACAATCTGTGTTCTGAATTTTTTCAGACCCTAGGTTCTCCTTCTCTTCCTCCACTGATGCCTATGTTTTATTTACTTAAGTGAGCATTAACTTTTTCCATAGTACTAAATTATGGAGTACAAGGAATTTTAGCCCAAGTTGATTTCAAACCTTAATTTTACCAACTACTGCTAGTAAAACCTAGAAAAAAGTTTTAAATGGGAGACTCCAAATTAGATTTTTAAAATAATGATGATGATGGTTTGGTAGTGTCTTGAACTTTCTGACTGTTCAGATTCTAGATAAACTGGGGTTTAACGAATCACATTATTCTTTAAGTCAAAAATTTTACTCATATGCAGATAGGACCACAAACATGCACCAAATTATAGAAAACGAGAATGATGTTCTATTTAGGTAGACAAATAGAGAAGTATATAGAGTACTGGAGCTGGAAACAAAAAGACCAATTTCAAATTCTACCTCAGATGCTTCTTAGCTGCATGACCCTGGGCAAGTTACTTAAACCTTTATTTCTTCAGTTTCCTCAACTATAAAGTGAAAATAACAATAGCCCCTACCTCTCAGGATTACTGTGAGGATCAAATGAAGGAAGCATTCATCACAGGACTGGCAAATAGTAGGCTCTTAATAAGTGCTTAGCTCCTTTATGATTTTTACCTTGGAGTTCATTTCAACACATAGTTTAAAATCTTAAGAGAATAATCACCAATAACTAGCTCTGATATGCAGGTTCATTGTTTGAAATCAGTGATGTGATGACTTAAAAAGAAATCTTGTCAATGGGGAAAGACTGTGGGTCCACAATTTAGGTTCTCTAACTCCAGGCCCCATTCAAAAGGGCCAAACTTAGAAGTGATATGGTAAATATGGGACACAAGAATACAGGTTTTACTAAATCTGGGGCTTTAAAAAATCTTAACCATTCAATTTTCACAGGTAGGAGTTCTGATAAAGGTCTCATTTCTAAAATATATAAAGAACTGAATCAAATTTATAAGGTTACAAGTCATTTACCAATTGATAAACGGCCAAAGGATAAGAACAGGCAGTTCTCAAATGAAGAAATTAAAGCTATGAATAATCATATGAAAAAATTCTCCAAATCATATTTATTAGAGAAATGCAAATTAAAACAAAAATGAGGTATTACTACCTCACATCTATCAGATTGGTTAAGATGACTAAAAGGGAAAATGATCAATGTTGGAGAGGTTGTGGAAAGATTTAATGTACTGTTGGAGTTGTGAACTAATTCAATATTCTGCAGAGCAATCTTGAATTATGCTCAAAGAGCATGCCCTTTGACCCAGCAATATTAATACTAAGACTATAGGCAAAAGAAATTTTAAAAATAGGAAAAGTCCCACATGTTCAAAAATATTTATTGCAGTTCTTTTTGTAATGGCAAAGAATTGAAAATTAAGGGGATGCCCATTAATTGGGGAATGGCTGGGACATAAATGGTGGGACTTTAAAGATGCATGAAAGAATTTCATGAACTAATGATGAACAAATGGAGCATAACCAAGAGAACATTGTACAGACTAACATTAACACTGAGCTGATCAACTATGAAGCACACAGCTCCTCTCAGCAGTTCAGAGCTATGACAATTCTCGGAGACTTGTTATAGACAATGCCATCCACATCCAGAGGGAGGAAAAAAACCACAAAAACAAAAATCACAGAATTTGAATGGATACTATGTCACTTTTTAAAAACTCCTCTTGTGCTTTTCCTTTCTATCCCATGGTTTTCTTTCTTTTCTTTTAGTCCTAATTCCTCATACACAAAATGACTAATATGTAAACATGTTAAGCACAAAAGTACATGCATAACCAGACTGTTCACTGCTGAAGGGAAGAGGATGGGAAGGGAGGGTGGTAGAAAAATGTGCAACTTATAAATATGCAAGTAGATGAATGTTGAAAAACATAACATGTAATTGGAAAAATAAAATATCAACAGAAAATCTTAACCATTCATTAAAGGCTCTGGGCTTTTTTTTTTTTTACTGTAGGGAACCAAATGTCAGTAGTTTGCTATATATACCTCATCCAAAGTCATCTGGGTTCTCCTCATTCATTATAATTCCCCAAACTTGACTGGTCTGGACTCTGGAGGTTCTTACAGTTGATCTTCTCTTCTCCCTCACAAGCATCACTGGCTTTTGATACCAGATCAAGGTCTTTGGACTCTTCTGGAACACATCTAACCTCATGAAGTAGAATCTATTTCTGGTTTCTGTGAAACAGACTATAAGTAGTATGAAGAAGAGCTCTATGATAGGATTAATATTTTCTAGCAATTTCCTTATGAAGATTCTTTCTACCTACCTGTAATCCAAGGAGGCCCAGGCCCTTCCTTCCCTAATATTTAGGTATTAGCTTTTCATAAAGGGGGACAAAGCAAAGTAAACCTCCTTTTATTAACTTTTCAATGATGTGTAAGTGAAACAAGTTCAGTGACTCATTTCATCCTAACACTGCATCAAACTAAGATAGAGCTGTTTTCGATATTTAGGCAAAGACAGTAAAGGTATTTTGAATTCCTTAAGTGAAGATGAAACATCCCTCCCTGGTTTCAATCATAGCAACAGATTAAAGAGTATCTGAGATAAATAATCACTTGGAGACTAGGCTATCTGATCCAAAACAGTGATAAGTAACAATTAGCATGACATCTTTATTCAGCTCCCTGTGATTCATTATAAAGTGTCAGGTGCCTTACTTTCATCACTGGCCATGAGATAAAAAGTATTTGGTACTGTAAAATACTCTAGATTCCTTTAGCTCCCAATATCAAAGGGGAGGTATTTCCCCCTTTCCCTACCCTGCAAAAACCAAGGTTTTCCATTAGGTTATATCCACAAAAGTAAGTGGAGATACCCACAAATATCTACGTGGGTACTGACTCCAAGGAACTTGTAATGTCCACTGCTACAATCCACATATATTGATTAGACCCTACAACTGTCACCCAGATAGCCCCTTGTTCTGTGCCAAATACTTCTTACAAAATTATCACATTTCATTTTCACAACTATATGAGGTGGGTACTATGACTCTTTATTTTACAGTTGAGGTAACTGAGGCAAACAGAAGTTGAGTGACCTTTCCTAGTTCAGAGCAATTACTATAAAGCTGAGACTGGATTGTGATTCAGACAGCTTTAGGAGATGCCTTTGGCTTATTTGTGGCACTTCCCCAATCCTAGATGACACTCTCATAGACTGGTGACTGATCGTCTCCTTATCAAACCCATATTTGAGGAACTCCACCAAAAGCTTCTTTTAGAAGAGGTTGTCCTCACCAGGGAAGGGGGGTGGTGTAGGCACTGAATCTTATCTCACCATCCCCACAGCATGTTTGCTTAGATCTCTACATAGGACTGACAGTTACTATTACTCATGTTCTCCTACTCAAATTTTGTCAGTTGTATGCCCAAGCCAATGTGGTATTATGGTATAGAAGGTCCAGAAGTAAAGTCTCATGCCACCAGGGCAAGGATTGAGTTGCTTCCAAAGGGAGTTAGTCAAAGGTTGTAGAAGATTCTTATGGAATAGCAGAGTGTTCATAAAACTTATTCCTTTAGGAAATTTACCCTCTTCTTAGCTGATCTCCATCAGGTATAGAGCTTCAAAGGAAATGAGAGACTAGGCAGGGAAAAGAGAAGAGAGTTCAAAGCAGGACCTTGAATGAATAAGGGAGATGATCCCAGAAATTGAGAAGGATCACTCAGACAGGTAGGAAAAGAAGGAGACCGCTATTTCAAAGATGAGAGAACATTAAGGAATACCAAATAGCAACAAGTCAAGGATGATGGAAGGGGTAAAAAAAAAAAAGTGAGGACTGAGGAAAAGACATTCAATTTAGCAACTAAGAGATCAATAGTCCCACCTTAACAGAGAGTTGGGAAAATGAGCGAATAACAGAAGAAAAAAATCAGAACATAAATAATTAGTTTGGCCCTAAGGAGGATCAAAATATACTCAGAACATAATAAAGTCAGAACTTCCAAAGTCTCTAAGAAAAATATGAATTGGTCTCACACTATGAAAGAGCGTGAAAAAGATTTTGAGAATCAAATAAGGAAGGAAGAGCAAAAACTGGGAAAAGAAATGAGAGTGAGGCAGGAAAATCATGAAAACCAAGTCAGCAGCTTGGGGAAGGAGATACAAAAAACCATCAAAGAAAATAACAAGTTAAAAACCAGTTTAGGGGGAGGCTAGGAGGCACAGTGGATAAGAGCACTGGTCCTGGAGTCAGGTGTACCTGAGTTCAAATCTGGCCTCAGATACTTAATAATTACCTAGCTGTGTGGTCTTGGGCAAGCCACTTAACCCCATTGCCTAGCCAAAACAAACAAACAAACAAACAAACAAACAAACTAGTTTAGGTCAAATGGAAAAAAGTAGTTCAAAAGGTTAATAAGGAGAAAAATGCCTTAAAAAGCAGGATTGGCTGGAGGGAAAAGGAGATACAAAAGGTCTCTGCTGAAAATAATTCCTTAAAAAGAAGAATTAAGCTAAGGGAAGCTAATGACTTTGTGAAAAATCAAGGAGCAATAAAACAAAACCAAAAGAATGAACAACTAGAAGAATATATGAGATATCTCACTGGAAAAAACAACTGACCTGGAAAAAAGATCCAGCAGAGATAATTTAAAAATTAATGGACTACCTGAAAGTCATTGCCAAAAATAAAAGCCTAGATTTCATTTTTCAAGAAATAATCCAGATCAATGGTAAATTTAGTGGAAGCAGTTTTAATTGAATGATGAAGTTAATGATAAAGTCAAATTATAGAGAGTTTAGAAGAGAAGGGAGCAGAGTTGGCTTTTTCAAGTAACACACTGGGAAGGGGAGGAGAGATACAGGATTATAGCTAGCTAGCAAGCATGGATTATAGGATCAAATGAGGGCTTCATAAAAATAGAGGAGTCATGGACATATTTTTGAGTATCAGGGAAGAAGCCAGTAAGTAGGGGGTGAACAAAGATTAAAAAGAATAGTGGGGGTGATCTGCTGAAAGGGATTGGAAAGAATGGGATTACAGATGCATGTAAAGAATCCTGTAACTCCCTAGCAACAAGAGACTGAAGTGAAAGAGGAAGTATATAAGAAGAATGTGACGTGACAAGAGGAGGAGGAGGAGCTGGGGAAAAGGTCTCAGGATTTTTTCAGAGATGAGGCAAAATACTCAACTGAGAGAATTGGGAAGTACCATGAGAAGGTTGAGAAGAGATAAGATTGAGAACATCTCCTATGGAAAGTGGTCTAGAGAATCAATTAAGAGGGAATATAAGAATTGTTTTGCTGCAGTAAAGGTTCATTTGAGATTAAGTAACACACATTTGTTGGGGATCCATTAAACACAACTGGAAGCAGTTGTGGGAGAAATTCAGGATTGGGGTTTGACAAAGCATGATAAATGCAGGGAAAAGAGGCAAAGAGTTGGTTCACTGAGAGGTCAAGATTGGGAAGAGAAGATAGTGGAGCTGGAGAAGGGGGGGAATCAGATTGGAGGCAGGGGTGTTGTGAAGCTCAAATGAGCTAACTTTAAAACATTATATAATGCCACTTTTATTGTTATTAGCCTCTAGTATGATGATGATGATTTCATTCCTGAGTCTTCTACTACACTCTTCTTGAGTTTAAGCAATATTTATAGAGCAATAAAAAAGTATACTGGAAAATGTATTATTAACCAGGTTCTCTGGCAAAAATACATACTTTTATGCTTAATCTTCATTATTGAGACTTCTAAGACTATACAATCAACAAAATATAAATCAAGCCCAAATTGTAATAATTGTCAATTTTTGAGGTATAAAGCTTACACTGAAAATTCAACAATTGGCCCCCTCAAAAGCTGATGAGAAATAGCTTCAGCACATTGCTGTGTAGAGGGCTTGGAGGTCACAATGAGTTAATATTCTTCTAAGTCAGGTCCTGTTCAGGTTATTCCGATAGTTCAAGTTTTGTATTGGAGCAGAATCACATACTTACAGAAAATTTAAGTTAAATGTACTTAAAAAAAACAGCACAGAAAGTCTAGTCAGCAAGACTCAGGTGCTGGTTTAGATGTACACAGCTCCTCTCACACCTGCTGAGGTGGGGGATTAACTTAGAAGGGTAGGTTGATTTGTGGGACAGCAAATTCATAAAAGTGATAACCCCCAATTTGCAAAAGTTACTTAGCACAAACATGGTACAGTAGTGAACATAAATGCTCTCTCCTTTTCCCTTTCTCAACTATTCACCTTTTTCTGCCTTTAGGTACTCAGGAACCTATATAAATCATTCAAGCCTCTGGCCCTTGGACTAGTGAAATCTTGATATATATATATATATATATATATATATATATATATATATATATATATATATATATATATTTAGGTTTTTTTTGCAAGGCAAATGGGGTTAAGTGGCTTGCCCCAGGCCACACAGCTAGTTCATTATTAAGTGTCTGAGACCAGATTTGAACCCAGGTACTCCTGACTCCAGGGCTGGTGCTTTATCCACTGTGCCCCCTAGCCGCCCCTAGGACCAGTGATATCTTAAGGATAGTTTCACTCTTTTTTAGAGAAAATCAGCTTGGCTCATATGGCAAAAGTAATGTTCTAAGACCCAAACATTTCATAAAGTATCTTCTGGTATTCTTGTAGAAAGGGGGAAGGAACATAGACTAAATAAGTTTAATTAGATAAAGAACTGGTTCAATGTTCAATAGTCATAATAGTTCTTTGTCTATGTGGGAATTTGTTTTGCTTGATGATACACTTAATTTTAAGGATCCCCCCCCCCCCCTTAATTGGCAAAGGAGAAGGAAGTTGGAAAGGGAAGAAAGGTAGTGATATCATCGATTAAAAAAATGAAAATATAAAAAATCCACAAAAAAGGTCAGAGGGAAACATCAACTAGCAGTGCAGTTTTGAAAATTATACAATAGATTTATTATATGATTAAAATGAAAAACAAGCCTTACATGATATATTTGTGGATTTTGGGGTTTTTTTTCTGTTCTACTTTTCCATATGTAAATGTTCATTTTACCTGATATTTGTTAAGTTCAGAAAAAATTAAGATAAAACAAAGCTGGGAGGAACAGTTATTACAGTAGATGGTGCAGTCAGTATTCAAAAGATCTTTATATATTAAAACATTGGGCTGAATTGTATTAAAATGAAATTTAATCAGAATAAATACTGTTTTGACCCTAGGTTTAGAAAAATCAACTTTACAAAGTACAAGATGGGGACAACTTGTTTGACTATAAAATCTATTTTAGTAAACCAAAAGGTCATTATGAGTGTGATATGGCAATTAAAAAAAAAACTAAAACTATCTAGGATCATATTGAGAGGTATAGCTTCCAAGAATAAAGAGAAATTCCTCTGTACTCTGCCTTGATAAAAGGAGTAATTCCTCTGTACTCTACCTTGGTAAAACATCTGGAGTATTTTGTTCATTTCTCCGAGTTCCACAATATTTATAACAAGCTGGTATAAATTACCAGCCTTCACACTCTGTATTTATACCTCTCTCCCTATTGCAAATGGAACTGAAGACTAGACCAGCAACCTAGTGGCATGTTAACATATATGACCCTGTAACTATGATTAATGTAACTGTGAATATTAGTGCAAACAATGCTGTGGCAGTGACAAGATTGGGAACAGAAGTGGAAATTGGACTGGAATGAGAAAAGTTTCCAAGTGGTGGGGACCTCTTTCCATGTTTCTCCTGCTTTCCTTGTTTATTCTACTGAGATGCTGCCTCAGAAACCAAATACCACCTTCCCCTCATTCACTCTTCATGATCTGCAAGCAAGGTTCAAAAATACTTTTGGCCATATCTGAGAACTATAAGGATCGTTGGAAGGAATTTCAGGAGATGATTGAGTAGAGAGGTCCATCTGGGAGTACTTAACCAAGTCTTTCAATTCATTTTGTCTAACAGTTTTGTCACAGTCTATGGACTGACTGCCTGTGTCCTGTGGATGAAGGTCTTTCTTTAGTAGGGAGAGGAAATTCCAAATGTGAAGCAGAAGTGGATTTTCCAGTTTTTATAATTCTGAGAAACATTCAGATATTACCATGGATCTAAACTTACCTAGTTCCTTGGAGCTGTATAGCAGAGTGGCATGAGAAACTCTCTCAAGCATTTATAACATTAGAAGATTGCTGAGAGATACTGGGCGGGTAGTTTGAATGTAGTGTTGCTTAGCGGACAATTAAGGATGCCTCTTACTGGATACTTTATATAATGACACACTTTCCTAAAGGCTTGTAGAAATCTGTGTATCTACTAATTTGAGTAGTTTCCACCATTGTGGTTCCCCACATATCCCCTGTAGTCACATATAACTATAAAGGTCACAGACACCTCGAGTTCGAGATTCTACTAGAAATGCAGGATAGGGATATTCAACAGTCTGATGGATATATGGCACTGAGCTTCAGGGGAAATACTGGAGCTTAGGAAACCATCTTAGACATGGAGATTAGGAAACCACCTTAATAGAGATGACAACTGAAGACATGGAAATGTAAGAGATTACCAAGGGAAAGAGTGGAGGGAGGGAAGAAAAAGGAGGAGGGGGGAAGGGGAGGGAGGGAGGGAGGGAGGGAGAGTGCAAAAGTGGTTAAGTATGGAACTCATTAGAAGACTCCCACATCTAAATTTCAAAAGGGGAGAAGACAGAGAAGTCAGAAGTTAGAAGAAGTTGTTTTATCACTGAAGCCTGAAAAGAAAAAATATCAAGGACGTTGTGGTTCAACCGTGTCAAATGTTGCAGAATAGATAATGAGAACTATAGAAACCAACTAGATTTGATTATAAGAAGTTCATTAATGACTTTGGAGGACCTAGAATAGAACACTGGAGAGGACCTAGAATAGAACACTGGAGATAGAAGTCAGAAGAAGTCAGTGGATAGTGAGGAAGTCATGACAGGTAAATTATTCTTTTAAGAAGTTCTGCAGAGAATAGAAGCCCTAGGATGATACCTTAAGGCAATGGTAGGATCAAGAAAAAGTTTTCTTGGAATGGTGAGACCTAAACATATTTGAAGGCTAAGAAAAGAGCTAGATGAAGAGATATTGAAGATAAATGACATAGCAAAAATGTTAGTTAATAGCAAAAGGTGATAAAGAGGCATAGGGAATGAGATCAAGAGTTTGTCTTTGCAACATAATACAACAATATGGCAAACATGTACCTAGTATTTGTAAAACACTGTGCTAACAGGCTATGAAGATGAAATGAAATATTTGTAAAAAGTTATAGAAATGCTAACTATTCACTATTAAAAGGTAGAAGTAACTTCAGAAGTCAGCTACTTTGATCCATATAATTTCCTCTAAACCACCTAAGAAAAGTTCATCCAATCTTTTGCTAGAGGACCTCCAAGTTAGGTATATTTTTTTCTACTTCTGATTAGTTCTGAAGGTTAGCTACCACACCGATGTCAAATTCTTCAATTTGAAATGGCCACAAGTCAAGACCAAAGTGTGGGGAGTGTTGGTGCATGAGCTTCTGTTGCAGATGGCTGTGAACTCAGTGCAGCCTCTGAAGCTGAGATGAAACAAAGTATGATCGATTCTCTGCTACATGTGCAAATTTTGGTGTAACAATTAACACCAAGAAAACACAGGTGCTCCACCAGCCAACACCACACCATCCATAAATGGAAGTGTTGATTACAGCAAATGGAGAAGTTTTGAGTACTGTGGACAAGTTCACTTACCGTAGCAGCGTCCTTTCTAAGGAGTTACACATTGACAATGAGGTTGACAAATTGCCAGAGGTAGCTCAGTATTTGGGAGGCTCTCAAGGAAAGTAGAGAGACACGATATTAGACTGACTACCAAACCATTGCTATATGCCTGTGAAACCTGGACAAGTCTTAGTGCTATGTTAGGAAACTGAATCACTTCCATTTAAATTGTTTTAGGAAGATTCTGAAAATCACCTGGCGGAAGATAACAGACAATGAGGTCCTTTCTCCAGCTAAACTACCTACCATTCCAACATTACTACAGAGAGTGCAACTACAATGGGCTGGATGCATTGTTAGAATGCCAAGTGTACATCTGCCAAAAAAACTATTTTATGGAGAATTTACAAAGGGCAAGTGCTTGAATCAGGGTCAGAAGAAGCCATACCAAGACATCCTGAAGGTCTTCTTGAAGAACTTTAGAATTGTCTGTGCAGCATGGGAGACACTGCCAAAGGGCTGCTCAGCATGGTGTGCTGCACTCTGGAAGGGCAGAATTGAGACAGCTCAAAGGAAACATGACATCTGTAAGTTTAAGAGTACCCATCCCAGGTATTCACACGACTATTTATGCCCAACCTGTGGTAGGGCACTCTGAGCTCATATTGGTCTGATCAGCCAATCGGACACACTGTAATTTGTCTCATAGTGATGCCATTTTGGTCTTCTTTGATAATAAAGGACATGAACCAGTTCTAACTGGAAGTTCATTCATACATCAAATCTATTCATAGTTTGAATTCTGGGTTACATTTATTACAATTAATTTTCATCGTTTT
Organism: Macrotis lagotis; assembly: GCF_037893015.1. NCBI lineage: Eukaryota > Metazoa > Chordata > Mammalia > Peramelemorphia > Peramelidae > Macrotis > Macrotis lagotis. The sequence goes on along the minus strand of NC_133658.1, from coordinate 515,667,529 downwards.
AGTTCCAGATCAATTTCCTAGTCCATTAAAATAATGTTATTTATATTTTTTGAATACATAACACATTCATTCTGAATTCTCAATTCAGAAAGTTTACCTTGTTACAAAGGTTTAAAAAGAAAAAATTCAACAAACCCAATCAACACATCATTGTATTCTATACTCAGAGTCCCTTAACTTGGCAATAATGGGAGGGAGGCATTTTCTTCATTTTTCTCTGCAGCCACACTTTGCCACTGTAATTAATTATGACAATTAGCTGTTAAATTTTTCTTTGTCATACTCACAATGCAGGATATTTTTATTATGCTACTAATTCTATATAATTATTGTAATTTTTAGAGTCTGCTTACTTCATTTTCTATCAGACCTTAGTCTTTTTATATTTCTCTGAATTCTAATTTCTTACAGGACAGTAATATTCTATTACATTTGCATACCACAGTTGCTGGGGTCTTTCCCTAATACATGGGCGTGTATTTTGTTTCTTGTGATAGTATGCAGGTATGATTATTTTGGTAAATATTCTTTCTGCCTTTGACATCCCTGGTGTATATGGCTAGTAGTAGACTATGAATCAAAAGGTACAAACATTTGAATCACTTTTCAGCACCTCCCCCCGCTTCAAATTCCTTTTGGAACTGATTGGACTAATTCAAAATTCCACTGACAATATATTAGAGTGTTTATCTTCACATAATCTTGAATATTTCAATTGTTTGGTCATTTCTGCCAATTTGCTGGGTGTGAGATGAAACCTCTGAGTAGTTTTAGAAATAACTTTTCATATACTTTTTAAAAGATTGCTGTTTTTATTTTGAAAACTAAAAAAAGTCTTTCAAAACTCTTCGAATCTTTTGATGAATTATTAAATGGGAAATGGCTTTTTGTGTTTATTCCCTATATAGCTTGCATTGCAGATCTTTAACAGAGATGTTTGATATAAAAACTTTTTTTGCCCAATTATCTTTTTTTATTCTAGCAATGGTTTTATTTTTGCAAATTTTCCAATTTATACAATCAACATTATATTTTTGTGATTGCTGTTTAATTTGAAATTCTCTCTTTAGCTTTAGAACTCTCCTTGGAAATCCACCTACTTTCCTCCAATTTTTAAAATGTTTAGCTTGGGTATTCATTTTGAACTTATTTTGGTAAATGTTGTAAATTGCTTTTCTAAATCTATTTTTTTAAAAATCAAATTGTTTTCCAGCTTTCATAACAGCTGCCAGATAGGAATTCTCCTACTAGTTTTTTCCTTGGCAGGAGGGAGAGGGGATTCATTTATCAACTTTGGATTATTGAATTTGAATATTTCTCCCTGATTTTTGCATATTTTAGTCTGTTCCATTGCTCTTTTCAACTTTTTTAGATTTTTTTTGCAAGGCATATGGGGTTAAGTAGCTTGCCCAAGGCCACGCAGCTAAGTAATTATTAAGTGTCTGAGGCCAGATCTGAACTCAGGTACTCCTGACTCCAGGGCTGGTACTCTATCCACCGCTCTATCCCAGTCACCTGCTTTTCAATTTTTAACCAGTACCAAACAGTTTGAGTTTTAATATAGCTTTTATAATACATAATAATGGTATAATATATAATAACATTTTATAAATGTTACACATAAATATATAATTATAGCAATAATTTATAATATAGTTTTAAGTAGTACCAAATATGCAATTTATAGTATAATTTCAGGTATAGATGTGTTTTTTCCTCCTTCACTCCTTTTTCCCTGTTTTTAAGATTATACTTTTTTGTTGCTCCAATGACTTTTATCATTTTGTCTAGTTGTATAAAGTAATACCTTGTAAGTTTGATTAGGTAGAGAACTACAATAAAATTTTAGTATGCCATCCTTCATGCCAATTACACAACACAAGAGAAGTTTTATTTAATACAAGGCATTGGGGTGAATGGTGCTGCCAGTGATTAAAAAAAAATGAAGTCAAAAGAAAGGGAGGCTTATTAGATGCTGCTAGAACATTTACATAGCGTCTGTCCTATAGGCACTTGGAGATGTAGGTCTGCAACTTAGGGGGACACCTCGTTTTGGGCTAGAGATATGGATTTGGGAATTGTCTGTTTAGAAAGTTGAACTGAAGTGGTGGAAATGAAAGAGATTGTTAAGGAAGATAGTGTAGAGTGATTTAAAAAAAGAGCTGTTTCTTAAATATGCCAAAAATATAACTACAAATTAAAGAAATATGTTAACATAATTTAATAGGTAACACTTTTGAGAGTTTAAACTCTAATCAAGGAGATCAGGGGAAGTAAAGCAAATTTCAGTTGAAGTAGTGACATATAATTTCAACTTCTATTTAAGAACAGGTGATGAGATAGAGAAACCAAGACAAAGGAAGTGGAAAGGGGCTCAAAGAACAATTTTAACTTTGGTAATTACACTACTCTACAAATTCAAATGTTCAGAGGACTGGTCTTTATTTTCAGCACTACAACCATGTAGAGGGTATATCAGTCATGTATTGTGCCAAAGGAGATGTTAACTGGGAGGCCTATGTCCTAAATCTTTCCATAACTATGACAGTAATTGGTCTGGTTCCAAATTATGTATCATTTAATTATAGGCCTTTGGAGATCATCTGGGTCTACATCAACTTCCTTATTTAACAGAAGAGAGAAACAACCCTGAGATGAAATGTGACTAAGCCTTATTAAGAAACATCCCATGGTAAAATCAGCCAGGATTTGAACTCTATTGAACCAGTATTCTTACACCATCCATGCTGTCTTCTCTAAGATTATTACTTAAACAGGTAAAATGCGATAGCAAGTGTTATAGAGTGGAAATAGGAGTACCGTCAAGGAAAACAATTTTGCCATCCAATTCAACAAGCATGTTAAATAAAGCACCATACTAGATGCTGGGGATATAAAGTCTCTGAATTCAAGCTTCCATTACACTACATTATCTAGCAGCCCCAGGCTATGCTTCATGTTTATCCATCCCAGACAACTTGTTATCTGCTTTGCCATGGTCAGTCCCTCCTCTACTAAAGTAGTAACCTCTCGATCAAACCTCCAGATCCATCAAGTACTGGAACACTGCCCTGGGTCTAAACTATCCTGATTGGTTAAGGATTGAATGCAAACTCTCTTTTAACCTATTATCTCTAACCAGTCTTAGATCATGCTTCCTCTTCATGAACCCCAACCATCACTGGCAGCCAGCCTTATTGATCTACTCCCTATCCCACTGCCCTTTGAACTGTCAGTAGTAATCAAATCTATACTACCATTGCTTTTGTAAAAGATGTTAAGCAACAATCGACTGCCCTATGGTTCACTCGTCATTCTTTTGATTACTCAGATTAAAATTCCTTTCCTTGGCTACCACTTCCTTATTTGAATGTAAGCTCCTAGAGAGCAGTGACTTTCATTTTTATATTTGTAACTCAGTTAACTGTGACTAGCACATACTCAGTGCTTAATAGATTTTTTTATTCCTTTTGTTGGGAGTATATGACTTGTAAATATAAGCATACATGAGATAATTTGAGGATCAGGAAAGATTCTGATAAGAAGTATGCAAATTGTCTTGGATGGAGTAAAAGAGAGTGCATTACTGGCATGGGAGATATCCTGTTCAGAGGCGGAAGATAGAATTGTTAAGCTTGGAGAATAACTAGGACAGTTTAGATATAGGCTTTCAATATGAAACTGATTAATTTGCATCTTAATTAAGATGAAGGTTCTTAAAAGGAGAGAAACAAGGTCAGATTTAACTTTCAGAAAGATTATTTGGATAGTTGCATTGGAGATTGGAGAGGGGACACTGGAGTTGGAAGACCAATTAAGAGGCTAATACAAGAGACCAAGTGAAAGATAAGGGCTCCAAATGAGGTGAAGTTTGAATTAAATGGAGAGCTTAAGTAGATATTAGATGTGGAGGTAGACTCAAAACAATTTATACAACTAATTAAATGTACATAAAGGAAGAGTTAAAAGATGTCTCTGAGATTACAAATTTGGATGAAAGAGTAGTGGTGCCCACAAAAGAAAAAGGGAGATTTAGAAATGGAGTGGAAGAGTTATATTTTAGTTACGAGAGTGAGATGCCGATTTAGGAACTCTAGCAGAAAAGATTAGGGCCAGGTACTTGTTTTAGAATATTTTCTCATTGCCTCTCATAGACTAGAATGTATTTATTTTCATGTGCTGTTTTAAAGTACATTAAAATGCACATGTTAATAACAGCTAACACTCATATAGTCCTTATGATGTGCAAGGCAATAGTCTAAGTGCTTTACAGAACATGATCTCATTTGAGCCTTGATAGGTGTTGTTATCCTCATTTTACAGATGAGGAAACTAGGACAAATAGAGGTTACTTGACCAGTTACAGAGCTAGTCTCAGGCCAAACCTCAATTCAGATCTTCCTGACAGAGATCCAGCACCTCATTCAAGGTACCACCTAGCTTTATAACATGGCTTATAACATCTCATCTGGAAAATAATTGCCCGTTCAAGTATTCAGTACACATTTATTGTTTTCATATGTGCCAGTCAGTCATGTATTTCAGATTAAATAAAAAATGTCAAAGACATTGCAAAGGGGTAGGCCACAAGTAATTATAATACTTGGCAGAACGAGTCAACCTCAAAAGAGAGTTCAAGACAGTTATGAGAAATCTGAAAGGGCAATTGCTTTGTTTGGGGGTTACAGCTACAATTTAACTAGTTTGCCTCCAAACTAAGCATTCTCTGGAAAAAAAGTTTAATGACTTTTCTAAAATTCTAAAACATTGGTGGCAAAGGATCTCATTAGATAATGGTGTCCAATTGCCTAATGTCATAGATGAGGGGGCTGTGGTCTACCCTGCTCTAGGTCTGTGACTGTGCACATTACTAGCACCAACGAGAAGGAGACATTAATTGGGAGGCCTATGTCCTAAATCTTTCCATAACTATGAGTAATTGGTCTGGTTCCAAATTATGTATCATTTAATTATAGGTCTTTGGAGAGCATCTGGGTCTACATCAACTTCTTTATTTAACAGAAGAGACAAACAAGCTTGAGATGAGATGTGACTATTTTTCTTTTTTTAGTTTTTTAGAAAGGCAACAGGGTTAAATGACATGCTCAGGGCCACAAGGCGAGGTAATTAAGTGTCTGAGGCCGAGTCTGAACTCAGGTCCTCCTGACTCCAGGGCTGGTGCACCATGACTAACCCTATTAAGCAACATCCCATGGTAAAATCGGTCAGGATTTGAGCTCTAAATCCCGGTATTCCTGCACCGTGCAGGGTGTCTTCTCTGGATTCTCAGTGAGGCAGGTGCCCCAGCAGGTCTTGGCACGGGGTCCCACAGTCTTCTCAAACCTTCGAGTTCTGGGCCCTCCCCTCGGGCGCGCCTGGGTGAGCGCCTGTCTAGGAGGCGCGGGCAGGGCGCTCCACAGGGATCCTTTCCTCCGGGCACCCGTGGGGCTGCCGTCCTTCCCGGAAGAGCCCGAAGTGAGCCGGGGCAGGAGCGAGCGCCTTCGTCCAAGGATTCAGAGGCAGCTCGGGCGGCGGCGGGCGGCGGGCGGCGGGGCCCGTGCAGGCGCGGCTTCTCCTCCTCCTCCTCCTCTCCCGGGTCCCACAAGGAGAAGCGGGCTGCGGCCGGCGGGGCGGGCGTCCGCTCCTCGGGGCCTCCGCCGCCGCTCTCGCTATGGGCATCGCTCAGGCCGGTCCCGTCGCCCACCGGGCCCGGCCGCCCACCACGTGACCGGGGGGAGAGGAACCGGCCAATCAGCGCGGCTTCTCGGGCCGGAGTTCCGCCGGGGAGTCGCGTGAGTCTTCTCCCCTCCCCCCAAGCCGGGAAAGAGGGGGGCGGCTGGCTGACGTCATCATCCGGGCCCCGGCCGGCGACGGCGCGGTTCACAATGGAACAAAAACAAGCGGCAGAAGTGAAACTGTCCCGGCCAGCCCGGGGCCCCCCCGCCGCGGCCCCGGGCCCGACGCCGCCCTCGCACTCACTCTTGTCACACCTACCTTCGGGTCTCAGGCCCTTTTCCCCTCGCGCCGTCGCCCAGCTTCCCCCTTCCCTCTCCCCGGTTCTCTCCGACGGTCCCCGGGGAAGGCCCGCGGGGCAGCCACGGGCCCCGGCCGCGGCGTGGCCGGGGTGGGCCGCCGTCCCCGGGGGGAGGGGAGGCCTCGCTGCCCGCGGAGCCGGCGCCGCGGCGCTTCCTCAGGCTGTGGCCCCGGGCGGCGCGCGGCCTCGGGCCGGCGCTGCGGCGGGGCGGGGCGGGGGCCGCAGGGGCGAGGGGAAGTGCATGTGGGACCGGGAGGGAGGGAGAGGGGGCGGGACCAGGCGGGGGCGGGGGACACGGGGCTCAGGGCGGCGCTGGGGCTGGTGGGAGTCTGCGCCGCCGCCGCCGCCGCCGTCGCCGCCGCCCGAGCGTTTTTTTTTTTTGGTCCGCCATATTGACGAAGACGGGACTGAGCGGCGGCGAACGGGAGCCCCAGCCGCCGGCCGCCAGGAGCCGCGTCCGCCCGCCGCCCCGGCCTCGCCCGCCGCCCGGCCCCTCCCCGCCGCCCGCCGCCCCGGGGGTCGTCCGAGTCCCAGCGAGGCGCCAGGGAGGGAGCGGCGCGGGAGGAGCGGACGCAGGCCCGGAGCGGGGGCAGCCGCAGCCGCCGCCGGGAGCCGCCGCCGCTGCGGGCAGCAGCAGCAGCAGCAGCAGGAGGAGGAGGAGCGGGAGGAGGTGACGCAGGAGAAACGCACCTCCCGGTGCCCGCCCGAGCCCGGCGCCAGCAGCGGCCGCCGCTAGCGGAGCCGGAGGCGGCGGCAGCCGGGCCGACGCGGACCGCCGCGCACCCCCGCCGCCCTCCGCCTTCCCGCCGCCTCGGCCCGCGCTCGCACCCGCGGGCCGCCGCCTCGGCCTGGGCCTTTCCCCGCTCCGGGGGGCGGCGATGCCCCTCCGCCCGGCCTGCGCCCGGGGCTGAGCCCTCCTCCGCCCGCAGCCGCTCCCCGGCCCGGCCCGGGCCGCCGCCGCCGCCGCCGCCTCGTTGTGTTCCCGGCGTAGGGGGAAGGCGCCTGTGTCGTGCGGTGAGTACCGACCCCTCCCGGGCGCCGCGCCGCCGGCGTGGAGCTGCAGGATCGGGGGCGGGGGGCGCGCTGCCGGGAGCGCGGCGCCGGCTCCCCCGGGGCCCGGCCCGGCCCGGCGGGCTGCGAGCGTCCGTGCGGGGCGGCGGGGCCGGGCCGGGCCCCGCGCGTCCGTGCGCGTCTGTGTGTGTGTGTGTGTGTGTGTGTGTGTGTGTGTTTGGGGCTGGGAGGGAAAATGGCTGACGGCTTCGTCCTTCCCCCTCCTCCCCCTTCCCGTCCTGTCTGGGCCCGAGGAAGAGGATGGAGGCCGGAGCCGCGGCGTGTGCAGGCTGGCGGGCCCGGCCGGCCTCCGCGCCGCGCCCTCGGCCCTCCCCGGCTCCCTCACTTGACACCGAACGCCATTACTGAGGTGGAGTGATTTGGAGAGTGGCACTAGGCCCCGGCTGCGCCTGGCGCCCGGGCCCAGTCCGCGTCCACCCCCTCCCTCGCTCCCTCGCTCCCTCCCAGCCTCCTTCCTTCCTCAGGCCCTCCTCCTCCTCCTCTTGGGATCGCCCGCAATTGCCGGAGCCCCATCCCGCCGGACAGCCGAGCGAGGCTTTCCGCCCCGCGTCCTTGCTGCCCCTTAATTTGTTATAACCGAAAAGAATCTTTGAGAGCAGCAGCCGGCCTTGAGCCCGCCTCAGCCCCTCCGGCCTCCCGCTGACCGAGGCTCCGCGGCCCGAGCAGAGCAGGGGCGCCCAGACCTGCGTGGGGAGAGCCAAAGTTGGCCATTCCGCGGACTGTTCCCTCGGCCACTGAACCCTGGAGAGCAGGTGCTCACTCCTATGTGGGTCGTAGGCGCGGGTCCTTCTGGATGTGCTCGGGGCCCCGTGTTTGCAGAAAGCAGTGCGAGGAAGTGTGAAGATGAGGCGTCCTGGGGAGAGAGAATCTTTATAGCATGTTGTGAATTGGTAGACTGCTTGAACTTCGCCACAGTTGACTTGCAGATACACTCACATAGCATTTACTCTTTCTGAGTGGACTAAACATTAACGAAAGGTTACGTTTTGGGGAGAAAATGCTGGATTTTATATGAATTGTACTCATGTGTTTAAAAGAATATCCGTGTATGATTAGTCAATTAACATCTAATAGGTTCCTACTTAATGACTATTTAATATGACATTCTTAACTTTCTTTCGAGTAATGCTTGAAAATACTGGCTGTCGTTATTTTGATTTAGTTATAGCTCCCCTAAGTACAAATTGCCCTTAACCTTTAACTTTAAAAAGATGCTTCAATACCCTTGATGTATTGTAATTCAAGAATGCAAAAAGCTGCCATTTTGGCTATATACAATATAAATATTGCTAGTTTAAAGCCTGCTAAAGGAAAATTTATTTTACTCTGGGAAAGGTAGCAGTTATTTGTTTTCTTAATTGAGAAATCACGTATTTGGTCATGACTTCAAAGTTTTTTGTGGTTTAAATTTCATTATTTGCTTGGGACTAAGGCTTTAAGGCACCTGGAAGTGTAGTGTGTCTAAAGTGAACTCAGAATATAAGGGTATTTGCTAAGTCAGTGTTGGGTTAAATTCTTGAGAGGAATATCAATTTAAAAAATCTTTAGGAAAACATCCCCACAAGTTCCCTCTGTGACTTTTTTCTCTGCCAGGATTTTTTTCTTTATGCTTACTTGTTCTTTAGAGACTTTTATGCTTTTAACAAGGACTTTTCTACTTTTGAAAAATATCTCCTTTCATTCTGTTGGCTGGTTTTAGATCACTGCTTTTTATTTGTTGACCTTACTTTGAGTGAAGGGACAACTACAATTGCCACAAGGGATAATTTCTTGGGAAGGGGATACACTAAATAACAGCAGAAAGCCAGAACTTTGAAAGTCTAGATTTTTTAAGTAAAAAGTGAAGACTCCTTCAGGTTTTCTTTCCCCTCCTTTCTTTTGCCCCATATCTGAGAACTACTTATTAGTGTGAGACAGCTAAGAATGGTGAAAATAAGCAAGTAGAATTTTCTTTGGATCTTTTTTTCTTTTGGTATATCCAAATACACATTTTGCTAATATTTCAAGTTAATTGCTACAATAGTAATCATTTTCTATTTAACTTTTGAAAATAAGTGGTTTATAGTGTTTCTCAAGCCTTTTTTCATTACTATCTTTTTGATTTTACATCACTTATTGTAAGAGTCTTTTGAGACTTCATGTATTTCCCATCTCTTAGAGAGCCATCTCTTTTAAAGAATAAAGAAGAGAAAAATTTTTTTACCAAAACTAGCATAACAAACAAGTTACATGTTATATGCAAGAAGGTCTATTTTCATACCTTTTTTTTTGAAACCACGCTTGATTATAACTTCATAGCATTCAGTTCGAGTTGTTTTGTTCTCATTTAAATTGTTGCCATTATGTATATTGTTTTACCTGGTTCAGCTTAATGCCTTTATCTGTTCTTTAAAGTCTCTCTCTTTAAAGTCTCTTTTCTAGTCATCGTTTTCATAGTTTCTTACAGTACAGTAAAGAGTCTGTTATATATCCATGTGTACAACTTGTTTAGCCATTACCCAATGTCTGGGAAGGCATCTTTTGTTTCCAGTTATTATACGCCACAAAAAAATTGCTGTAAATGTTTTTGGTAGTCCAGACTTTATATGTCTGACAGTAGAATCTCTTCCTGAAGAGGTCATGAGCATTTCACATAATTCCAAAATCAAGACTCCAATTCTTAGATTGTAGAAATGCTGGTTTTTTTCTTTTAGTTTTTTTTCCCCACAGTTTTGGGCTTGTTTTTTGAGACTTGTACCCATTTTTCTATTTCATTACTACTTGCCATTTTGATATTGTTACCTTAACATCTTGGGAGGAGGCTTAATATTGTGTAGAACTGATAAGTTTTGTTGGAAGTGTTTTAGGTATTGAACTAAATGTTAAATTTAATTCCTTTTTTGCTGTTGACTGATAGCCTTTAATATAACATTTTTATGCTAACATTCATTTGTACTGTTTCATGACTTTTCTACTGTATTGCTTAAAATTAAAGTTTTTGTACAGTCACTTTTTTCCCAGTTAAATTCTTGAAAGTGTCTTCATCCTTCAACGTAACACCCCCCCCCCCATTCTTGGCCCTTTTTTGAGGGTAGAACTTAATCTTGAAATGTTAAAAATAGTTTTTGGAACCTAAATTTCTTTAATGTGCTTGAAGTTGTCACAATTTAATTGTAATGGGGGGGGGTTAGGAATTTATGTGTTTTTTTGTGTGTATATACACACACACGTAGTATTTGCAGCTATTTCACTATTGTAAGGTTTTGTGTCACTTATTCTACAGGAAATTTTTCTTTTAAATGGTGAAAAGCTCTTGGTTTGCTTTGGTAAAGTAAATGTATATTGTAGGAATTCTTTATAAATTTGGAGTTGTCACTCTGTGAAGTTTTCTGCAATTTGTGGAAATGGTCTCACTGAGCATATTACCAAATCTTTGCAGCATTTATATTTCTTGTTCAATGGCATGTCTTAGTTATGCAGAGACAGATTTTGTTGAATTACATGCTGACTTTATTTGTTCCTAAAACATTTTGGGTCAACCTGAAGTTTCAAAAAAATTTTTTTAAATCCAAGTACTGGTCCTTTAGACTTTTCAATATTCACAATATATATTTAGCATTTATGAATTAGGTGAAATTAGGTGATTATCAAGCTCTGAATGTTAAATGTGAAATCTTTTTTTTTTTTTACAAAATTTTTGGGGGGGGGCTACTACCTTTAGGTCATTGCTGATAATTATACTTGAATATAGGGTACACTTAGGTAGATTTTGAAGGTCTGTTTTTTCTACAGCGTTTATTGTCTTAAATGTTTTGATTAAATACAGACACTGGAGAAATTCAGAACTCAATAAGGATTCTAAAAGATTTTGGTAAATTCTCAGAAGAATTACAATGGAAATTTAAATGTTGTCATTTGAAAGATTATTATTGAAGCACAAAAAGGACTTTAAGTTTCTAGGCTTCACAGACTCTTAGTCAAGCAATTTATCAACTATATGGATGTATTGGAATAGATTTTACCCTACCATAGAATTTTAATGAATCTTGTTGCTGTTGAAATAATTCTTGAAATATGGTACGTGTATCCTATATTTCAAGATTTTGTTATAGTTCAATAATACTACTAAAGCATTTAAAATTAAAAGTTCTTTGCATTTTTAGTCAGAAATTTAAACTATATTTTGTTATTTCTTATAATCCTTGGTCTGAAAGACTTTAAAGTTATCTTCTTCTCAAACTAAGACCTCCTCTCAATTTGATTATTGAATAGCTGCTTTGAAATAGATTTTCATGATCTCTTAATTTGTGCCAGTGTTTTTAAAGAATGTTTTCAATCAGAAAATTCTTCCCAGTATTTGTTTTGAGCCTTATGATTTCAGTCCTTTTCATGTGCTTTTGGTCAGTGAAATTGAGTAACTTTTTTTTAAAATCATTCTTCTAGAACTTAGAATGCCAAATCAACCTTTTCAAGGAAAATACTGACTACTTTATTCCTTCTACATTAAAATTCCATTGTGGCAAACTTCACCAGACATTCAAATTTTTAATCAAGCCATGAGTTGTAGTGGAATTATGTTGAGTTAGAGGACCTAGAAGTGAAAGATGAAAAAGGTAAATGAACTTCATTGACTGACTCCCTTAGGAAAATTGAAAGGAGAATGGGAAGTAGGGCTACATTAATGTTCTGTGTGTGTATGTTGTTGGCTCTTAGAGATTTTGGTTATTAGAAAGAATTGAAGTAAGGTCAGGGAAGTGTGTGGATGTTTACTGCTTGGTGTTGGAGGGTAGAGCTGTAAAAAGGCCAACTGGATGAGATAATCTCTAAGGTTCTTAATCTGGGATCCAGGAATTTTTAAAAAATATTTTTTGGTAATGTTATTTCAGCATAATTATTTTCCATGTTTTCCGCATTTAAAAACCTTATTCTGATACAGAATCCAGTAGGAGTTTCACCAGATTTATTAAAAGCTGGGTTGGAGGGGGGCGCTAAGTGAGTGTAGCGTGCCATATATAATAGGTAATAAATCTTGCTCCAAGTACTCTTCCAGATTTTACTGACATTTTGGTTTTCTTTTCACCTACTCCATTGACAACAGAGAGATAAACATATAAATAGACTTATTTTTTTTTATGTGGCCTGAGACTAGAAAAAAGTTTGTTGTAGGGAATGTTATAAAGTGAGTAAAGGAAATGCAGCAGAGTAGTGATTCTTTGCAAGGACATACCAGTGGATTAGTTACTTGGAACTTTTTTTTCTATGTAAATGGTATTACCTCAAATTGGATTTTAATCTGGTCACACACACACACACACACACTCGCACGCACGCACGCACGCACTAGGTTTTTTAGCAAGGCAAGGCAATGGGGTTAAGTGGCTTGCCCAAGGCTACACAGCTAGGTAATTATTAAGTGTCTAAGGGTGGATTTGGACTCAGGTACTCCTGACTCCAGGGTCAGTGCTCTATCCATTGTGCCACCTAGCCGCGCCTCTCTTATGTCGAATGGAATTTCATTTGAGATCTCTAAAGAATCAAGTAAGATAGAATTATTTTATTCTTGTTATATCTTGGATTTAGGAAATAAGAAAGGAATAGAAACTGTATTTGTGATTTCAGTGGTTTTTCTCCGTGGTGAAGAAAAGTCTTACCAATGAAAATCATTGCTCTTCCTGCAGTTTTATTGTGAATTGCCCAAGGTTACAGTCAGAATGTATCAGGATAAATTTGAACCTAGGCTTCCATGACTCCCAAGTCTATAATACCATTTCTGTCTTATTATAGTAACTGTGATATTAATTAAGTGAATTAAAATTCAATGAAATTTAACTTTGTCTCGCCATCCTGTTTAACTTTTGTGTATGGTCTTTTCCTATTATCTGAATATCTTAAAAAAAAAAGAAAACTAGAAAAATTTTGTTTTACTTTTGTCAACATGGTATCTCTCAAAATATAATTTCATACTGGCATAAAATTTGCAGGCATCAGAATCCAATTTTGTTACATTTCATTCTGTTTGCTTATCTCTGCCTTCTTGTTGTACCTCTTGCTTAAATATATCATCCCTCCCTTGTTTTTTCTAAATGATAATTTTTGAGGTATTAAATTAAGTGCTACCTTTTCTTGAACATTATTCTCTAATTATCCTTGATATGCAAATTTTCTTCTTGAAGCCTGTAAACTCCTTGGGGAGAAGACTAAGTCTTATTCTTGAGGTGCTTTGGAGTGTATAAATTTACTACACATAATAGATACTCAGTAAATGCTTACTGCTTAAATGTCTGACTGAATCCTCAGCATTCTTTACCGGTTGAGGAAGTCTTTTTTGGAAATCTGTGTTTGAAACCAAGTTGTATTTACATGTTTATGATGTATACACGCACATTTAGGTTTTATTCCCTCTATTGATCAATTTAAAATATTTTGGGGGTTTAAAACATTTACTTTTTATCAAAGTAATGATTATGTTGCTTGTCTATGGAAGATTATAAGTTATGAGACTTCAGAAGTGCACTGTTTTGTTGGGGAGATAAGAAGAGGAAAAATAATCATTTTTGACTCTGAATATTGTTGGGGTGGCTAGAATGGGAAGAGGAAAAAAGAGTAAGTCCTTTTTTCATTTCCTTCTGTCACACACACACACGAATATATGTATATTTGCCACTTTACTTACACATGGATATGTGAATATATATGCACATATGCATATATATGTTTTTTTCTTATCATTGTATGTGGTATTTTGTTATTTTGGTGAACTTAGGAACTTAATGAGAATACAAGAAATTGCTAAAGCTTTTGATTCTTTGGTCTGTTTAACACAATTATCTTGTCTACTAAAGTGAAGTAGAACACATGCCTCCCAAGCATTCTATAATTCTTTAATAAATCTTACTATTAGATCATTCCTGAATTTTTTTTCCTGTTGAAGGTGCTTATTATGTGTAAGCTAGTGTGATAGGCTCAGAGGCTATGAGGCAAAAAGGGAAACCAATACATTTTATTGGAGTAATGTTGGAAAGGTGACAAGTTTTATGCAAAATGAACTTCATGTACTGTATATTCTTTTAAGAGCTTTGATAAGCAGAGTAGTAGTATCCCAGACATATTTTGGATTGTTCAAGGGGAGATACTGATAGAGTTCTGGAATTGGAGTCAGGAAGACCTCATTTAAAATCCAAACCTCAGGCACTTATTATTAGCTGTGTGACCCTGGGCAAGTCACTTCACCCGGTTTTCCTCAGTTTCCTCATCTGTAAAGTAAACTGGAGAAGAAAGTGGCAAATGACTCTAACTTCTTTGCCAAGGAAACCTCCAGTCAGGGCAGAGGGAGTCATGAGAAGGAAAGAAGAATTAGGGAATATATATCCACTTACTATAGTGATACCTCTGAAGCTTTTTTTTTTCTCTAAAGTATTTGAATTCTGCTTATTTTAGCCCTGTGATGCCTTCTCTTTTGGGGCTGAGGTTTGCAGGGCAATGGGGTTAAGTGACTTGGCCCAAGGTCACACAGCTAGGTAATTATTGAGTGTCTGAGGTCAAATTTGAACTCAGGTCCTCCTAACCCTAGGGCTGGTGCTCTATCTATCCCCTGCACCCCTAGCTGCCCCCTGTGATACTTTTTAAAAAGAGTTGACTGAAGTATATATATTGTTAATGACTTTTCAAGATCATTATTACTGTACATCCTCAGGATCATGAATATTATTATTATGCCTTTGATTTGTGCAAACATTTACCAAATGCCTATTAATGTGATTCAGATCTTGCAAAAAAGAAAAGAAAAAAGTCATGGGAGAAAACCAAAGCTGTGTGACTTTGGGCAAATCACTTAGAAAACAATCTCATATTCATACTCTAGTGCATTCTTAATTAGGAAACTACTAGATGAGTAGGACATTTATCCCCATCTTACAGATGAAGCAATTAAAACTGAGGTGTCTAGTGCATAAGTATCAGGATTAGGATTCTTAATATTTTTAATTTCACATTTTACTTTATTTCCGTGTGTCTTGTCTAATTCAGTCTCTTGAACATCTCCATATTGGTCTCTGTGGTCATTGCATTGATTAAAAGTTAAGTCTTTCACAATTGCTTGTCTTTACAATATTGTCTTTATAATATATCATTTTCCTTGTTGAACCCGTATTTCTGGGAAGATTTAGCAACAGATGAAGAGGCAGGATTCTCATTCAGATTTCCTTCCCTGACTTTTGCCCTCTCTCCCTGCCCTCCCCAACGACCTTCTGAATCCTCTCAATAAAATGGACTTAGCATTTGTACTAAACTATCTCACAGGGTTGTTGTGTGGAAATTGCTTCATCAGGATTAAAGCTTCACATAAATGTATGAAAGAAAAAGATCCAGTAAGGTTATTCTGGGAGTTGAGTTAGTTTGAGAAAGAGAAGGGGGAGGTGGGAGGGGTTAGACTAGAATATAATTATTATTCCTTGATTGCTTACTTGAGTAATGGAGAGCCCCCTGAAGGTCTTTGATGAAAAAGAGAAAGCTTATTTAGTCTTTGCTTTAAAGATTGGAGAAAAGATATTGAAGAAGGCAGGAAGAACTACCATAGGAACATAGATCTAGAATTGAAGGGGACCTTGGAAGTTAGTCTTTCTCACTTAACAGATGAGAGAACTGAGGTCTAAGGAGACTGGTATTTACTGCAAATCTCAGTTATCAGAGAGCAGAACTGGGATTTGAATTTAGGGCTTCCAACTATAAATCCAGTAACCTTTCTAATGCACTGTGAGGCTAAATCTGAAATTTCAGAGAAAAGAAATTAAAAGCCCGAACTAGGGTTTCAGTAAAAGTTTAGATTATGATTGTGACAGAATTTGGTAGAGATTTGGGTTGAGGAAGGGAGGTAAATAAGAGAGATAGGAAGAGTCATGATAATTAGCACATTGGTTGACTTGGAAGGAAGCTTGGGAAAAGTAGGGTTTGCTGTGATTTGAGGTAAGCTGGGCATAGCTTTAGACAGCTATGCTTTTTGAGTTTTTTTTGTTTCTCCTTTATTGAGAGGTTATCAATTTTGCAATTCCTCCTTTAATACTATACTACTGCTCTCTCTTTTGTAATAAGGAATTTAAATCTTCTCTACTTTAGGAAATCAAACTGGAGGTTAGAATTATATGCTAAACAAACTTGTACAGATAAATGCAAAAGATTTTCTATTGATCAACATTTTGTTATTATCTGTTTTGGTTGCTCTGAGCCTTTTTTGCTTCTTTATTCTCAGTTATATTTTAAATAATCATTGATTCACACCTGTGATTTTCATTGCTATGGATAATTTATCTTTGTTGCTACTTATTTGTGAGAAGAATTGCCCGGAGACTTGCCTTGGATATAACCTCTATTTGTGGTATGCATATAATTGCCAGAGTTAAGAAAATGTATAGTTTTGTGATGCTGTAAGGAAAAGATTGTTTACACTCGAGAATTATTAATAATAATTAAATTTTGCAAAATATTTTTCTCACAAATAGCCCTGTTTTTGTATTGTTACCCTGTTTTACAGATGAAGAAGCTAGAACTTTATTTAATATGAATATTTTGTTTTCCAATTATATACAATAGTAGTTTCTACCAATCATTCTTTGCAAAGTTTTGAATTTTACAATTTTTCCCCTCTGCCCCCAACAGAAGACAGTCTGATAGTCTTTACATTTATTTCCATGAAATTCATAGATCACAATTGAATGCATTGAGAGAAAAAGCAAATCCCTAAGGAAGACAGAAAATATTAGATAGAAAAATGATGAAAAACAAAGGATGATTTTTTTGTAATTGAAGGTAATTTTTATTCTTCGTTAAAACTCCACAGTTCTTTCGCTGGATAGAGATGGTATTCTCTATCACAAATCCTTCCAAATTGTCCCTGATTCTTGCACTGAGGGAGTGAACAAGTCCATCACGATTGACGATCACCCTATGTTGTTGATGTGTACAATATTCTTCTGGTTCTGCTCATCTCACTCAACATCAGTTCATGCAAGTTTTTCCAAACATTTCTGAAATCCCATCCCTCCTGATTTCTAATAGAACAATAGTTTCTATCTCATACATTTACCAATTTGTTCCGTAATTTCCGTAATTGATGGGTATCCCCTAGATTTCCAATTCTTTGCCACTACAAACACAGCTGCTATGAATATTTTTGTTTATGTGAGGTTTTTGCCCTTTTTCATGGCTAATACGCCAGATATATATATATGCACTAGTGGTATTGCTGGATCAAAGGGTAGGCACATTTTCATTGCCCTTTGGGCATAATGCCAAACTGCTTTTCAGAAAGGCTGGATCAGTTCACAGCTCCACAGAAACTAAAAAAGTTCAATTAACTTGTCCATGGTCATACAGCTTAGGTGTGTCTAAGGTGGGATACAAACTTTTTTTTTCATGGGTGGATCTCATTCTTTATAAGTACATCACAAAAGTTACTTCCACATTTTTCCACTGTTGCCATTGCTGATCACAACTCCCTCATTTCTTATTTCTCCATTACCATGTACTCTATTTTCTCTCTCCTTTCACTCTGATTCCGCTGTAGGGTCGCTGAGTGGCGCAGCAGACAGATCCCTGGTCCTGGGGCCAAGAAGCCGTGAGCCCCCATACCACCCCTTAGGCCCAGAATCCACCTGGCCCTATGGTCCTGGACAGGCCTTCCAATCCCAGCCCCTTGCAAGAAGTAAGAAAGAAAATGTGTTATATCTGACTGACCACTCTCCCCCCATGGTCCATCCTCTCCTCCTTTATTCACATCCCCACCCCTTCCCCCTGCTCCCCCCTCCTTCTTACTCCAGATGTCTGTACCCCATTGAGTATATATGCTGTTTCCTCTCCTAGCCATCTCTGATGAGAGCAAAGGTTCCCTCATTCCCCCTTGCCTCCCCCCTTCCATATCATTGCAATAGCTCATTGTAATAAAAAAAAAAATCTTAGGTGAAATATCTTGGACTATTCCCCCTCTTCT